>NC_060175.1:98267720-98350220 GCF_021184085.1 Oncorhynchus gorbuscha
GCCCTAGTTTTGTCACACCTGAACTACTGTTCAGTCATGTGGTCAGGTACCACAAAGAGAGACCTTTGAAAATTACAATTGGCTCAGGACAGGGCAGAATGGATGGTCCTTAAATGTACACAGAGAGATAACATTAATAATATGCATGTAAATCATGGCTCAAAGTGGAGGAGAGATTCACTTTATCACTACTTGTTTTTGTAAGAAGTGTTGACAAGCTGAATGCACCGAGCTGTCTGTTTAAATACTAGCACACAGCTCAGACACCCATACATACCCCACACAACATGCCACCAGAGATCTCTCCACAATCCCCAAGTCCAGAACAGACTATGGGAGGAGCACGGGACTATGTAGAGCCTTGGATACATGGAACTCTATTCCACATCAGGTAATGTCAGTTAGCAATTCAGAAGCTTCTAAGGCCATAATTTCAAAAGACATAATTTTTAAAGACATAATTTTCTGGAATTTTCCAACCTGTTTAAGGGCACAGTCAACTTAGACTAAACTTCTGACCCACTGGAATTGTGATACAGTGAATTATAAATGAAATAATCTGTCTGTAAACAATTGTTGGAAAATTGACTTGTGTCATGCACAAAGTAGATGTCCTAACCAACTTGCCAAAACTATAGTTTGTTAACAAGAAATTTGTGGAGTGGTTGAAAAACAACTTTTAGTGACTCCAACCTAAGTGTATGTAAACTTACGACTTCAACTGTATGTGATTGAAGAGTACAGGCCTGAGGGAACACTCTAAATGTGTTATGAAATATAATGTCATGTATATAACTGCCTTAATGTTGCTCTACCCCAGGTAGAGTATTTGTATTTATTATGGACCCCCATTAGCTACTGCCAAGGCTGCAGCCACTCTTCCTGGAGTCCTGTAAAATTAAGGCAGTTTATTTCATTTGAAAAACATTACAAAACATTCACAGACTGTGTGCCCTCTGGGCCCTACTCCACCACTACCACATAATTACAGTACACAATCCGTGTATGTGTGTGTGTGTGTCTGCCTATGTTTGTGTTGGGGAACCTTAATACACACCAGGTAGAGTAGCTGCTGCCTTTGCAGGACCTAATAGGGATCCTTAATGCAAAATAATGCTGGGCGATATGGCCAAAATATCGTTTCAATATTTTTCTTATTTTTGAAGTTATGACAGTAATTGACAATATTTTTAACACACGCACACCCATACATTCTCTCTCGCCTTCTCTCTCTGCTCTGCGTTCTACCTTCTATCTCCTCTGCGTCCTACCTTCTCTCTAATTTCTCTCCTTCTTTCTCTCTTTTCAAACAGAGGAAGCCATGGTTCCTGAGAGAGAGAGAGAGAGAGAGAGAGAGAGAGAGAGAGAGAGAGAGAGAGAGAGAGAGAGAGAGGGGGACAGAGAGAGAGACAGAGAGAGAGAGAGAGAGAAGAGAGAGAGAGAGAGAGAGAGAGAGAGAGAGAGAGAGAGAGAGAGAGAGAGAGAGAGAGAGAGAGAGAGCGAGAGAGAGAGAGAGAGAGAGAGAAAGAGGGAGAGAGAGAGAGAGAGAGAGAGAGA
Source organism: Oncorhynchus gorbuscha (assembly GCF_021184085.1). Lineage (NCBI taxonomy): Eukaryota > Metazoa > Chordata > Actinopteri > Salmoniformes > Salmonidae > Oncorhynchus > Oncorhynchus gorbuscha. Next base: position 98,269,278 of record NC_060175.1, read on the forward strand.
GAGAGAGAGAGAGAGAGAGAGAGAGAGAGAGAGAGAGAGAGAGAGAGAGAGTGTGTACAGCGGGGGGGTGTGGCCGGGCCAAGGTACACAGAGCTGGCTAGAGGAGCAGACCCAGGCCAGGCCCTGGCCAACACAAAGCCCGGCCTGTTAGAAAGCGAGAGCTAGAGAGAGTAAAAAGAGAGAGAGAAAAACAGCTAGAGAGTAAAAAGAGAGTAAAAAGAGAGAGAGAAAAACAGCTAGAGAGAAAAAGAGAGAGAGAGAAACAGCTAGAGAGAGAAACAGCTAGAGAGAGAGAGAAACAGCTAGAGAGAGAAACAGATAGAGAGAGAAACAGATAGAGAGAGAGAAACAGCTATAGAGAGAAACAGCTAGAGAGAAACAGCTAGAGAGAGAAACAGCTAGAGAGAGAGAGAAACAGCTATAGAGAGAAACAGCTAGAGAGAGAAACAGCTAGAGAAAGAAACAGCTAGAGAAAGAAACAGCTAGAGAGAGAAACAGCTAGAGAGAGAGAAACAGCTATAGAGAGAAACAGCTAGAGAGAGAGAGAGAAACAGCTAGAGAGAGAGAAAAACAGCTAGAGAGAGAAACAGATAGAGAGAGAGAAACAGCTATAGAGAGAAACAGCTAGAGAGAAACAGCTAGAGAGAGAAACAGCTAGAGAGAGAGAGAAACAGCTAGAGAGAGAAACAGCTAGAGAGAGAAACAGCTAGAGAAACAGCTAGAGAAAGAAAGAGCTAGAGAGAGAAACAGCTATAGAGAGAAACAGTTAGAGAGAGAGAAACAGCTATAGAGAGAAACAGCTAGAGAGAGAAACAGCTAGAGAGAAACAGCTAGAGAGAGAAACAGCTAGAGAGAGAAACAGCTAGAGAGAGAAACAGCTAAAGAGACATAGCTAGAGAAACAGCTAGAGAGAGAGAGAAACAGCTATAGAGAGAAACAGCTAGAGAGAGAAAAACAGCTATAGAGAAAAACAGCTAGAGAGAGAGAAACAGCTATAGAGAGAAACAGCTAGAGAGAGAAACAGCTAGAGAGAAACAGCTAGAGAGAGAAACAGCTAGAGAGAGAAACAGAGGGAGAGAGAGAAACATATATAGATAGAGAAACAGCTAGAGAGAGAGAGAAACAGCTAGAGAGAGAGAAACAGCTAGAGAGAGAGAGAAACAGCTATAGACAGAAACAGATAGAGAGAGAGAGAGAAACAGCTAGAGAGAGAGAAACAGCTAGAGAGAGAGAAACAGCTAGAGAGAGAGAGAAACAGCTATAGAGAGAAACAGCTAGAGAGAGAGAAACAGCTAGAGAGAGAGAGAAACAGCTATAGAGAGAAACAGCTAGAGAGAGAGAAACAGCTAGAGAGAGAGAAACAGCTAGAGAGAGAAACATATAGGGAGAGAGAGAAACAGCTAGAGAGAGAGAGAAACAGCTATAGAGAGAAACAGCTAGAGAGAGAGAGAAACAGCTATAGAGAGAAACAGCTAGAGAGAGAGAAACAGCTAGAGAGAGAGAAACAGCTAGAGAGAGAAACAGCTATGGGTTTATGGGTTTATATTGTTGTGTTTCGTATTGGGGTTTTGTAGGCATTGGGATTGCGGCTGAGCAGGGGTGTAGCATAGGTTTGGCTGCCTGAGGCGGTTCTCAACCAGAGTCAGGTGATTCTCATTGTCTCTGATTGGGAACCATATTTAGGTAGCTGGGGTTTCACTTTGGATTTTGTGGGTAATTGTTCCTGTCTCTGTGTAGTTGTTCACCAGACAGACTGTATTAGGTTTTCACGTTCTGTTTGTTGTTTTGTATTTGTATAGTTATTTCATGTATTCGCTATTCGTCATTAAAGAACATGAGTAACCATCACGCTGCAATAGAGAGAGAAACAGCTAGAGAGTAAAAAAAGAGAGAGAAACAGCTAGAGTAAAAAAAGAGAGAGAGAAACAGCTAGAGAGTAAAGAGAGAGAGAAACAGCTAGAGAGAGAGAGAGAAACAGCTAGAGAGAGAGAAACAGCTAGAGAGAGAGAAACAGCTAGAGAGAGAGAGAGAAACAGCTAGAGAGAGAGAAACAGCTAGAGAGAGAGAGAGAAACAGCTAGAGAGAGAGAAACAGCTAGAGAGAGAGAAACAGCTAGAGAGAGAGAGAAACGGTTAGAGAGAGAGAAACAGCTAGAGAGAGAGAGAGAAACAGCTAGAGAGAGAGAGAGAAACAGCTAGAGAGAGAGAAACAGCTAGAGAGAGAGAAACAGCTAGAGAGAGAGAAACGGTTAGAGAGAGAGAAACAGCTAGAGAGAGAGAGAGAAACAGCTAGAGAGAGAGAGAGAAACAGCTAGAGAGAGAGAGAGAAACAGCTAGAGAGAGAGAAACAGCTAGAGAGAGAGATAAACAGCTATAGAGAGAAACAGCTAGAGAGAGAGAGAAACAGCTAGAGAGAGAGAAACAGCTAGAGAGAGAGAAACAGCTAGAGAGAGAGAGAGAAACAGCTAGAGAGAGAGAAACAGCTAGAGAGAGAGAGAAACAGCTATAGAGAGAAACAGCTAGAGAGAGAGAGAAACAGCTAGAGAGAGAGAAAAACAGCTAGAGAGAGAGAGAAACAGCTAGAGAGAGAGAAACAGCTAGAGAGAGAGAGAGAAACAGCTAGAGAGAGAGAAACAGCTAGAGAGAGACAGAAACAGCTAGAGAGAGAGAGAAACAGCTAGAGAGAGTAAAGAGGGAGAGAGAGAGAAACAGCTAGAGAGTAGAGAGAGAGAGAGAGAGAGAGAGAGAGAGAGAGAGAGAGAGAGAGAGAGAGAGAGAGAGAGAGAGAGAGAGATCCAGGTGTTGCACCACAGGCCCTGCTTTTTAGTCCAGTCATTGGCTCCACTCCTCCGCTACCCCACTTAATTAAGAAAACGGTCTGACTTTTTGACCCATTTTAATGAATGATTTACTGTGTACTTTTTTCAACCCACGACTGGTCCAATCCCCTTCCCTTCCACTGTTTCCGTGCAAACCCAACATGGCCCACTATACCATCTAGGATGTAAAGACATACATTTTGAAACGTAATCTATTATTTATATCCTAGATCTACATTTGGAATTGCCCTGAATGTTTGAAAGTTTTGAATCCATACAGTCAATGTTCTTTGATTTTAAGAGAGAGTGCGGCGTGACGAATACCAATAATGTAAACAAGAGGCAGGCAACACCCAGCTGGAAAGAGCACCAGTGCTCTAACCCTAACCCTGCTATCCTCCCCTCCTCTTCTATAGCAAGCAGGAACTAACCCTAACCCTGCTATCCTCCCCTCCCCTCCTCTTCTATAGCAAGCAGGAACTAACCCTAACCCTGCTATCCTCCCCTCCTCTTCTATAGCTAGCAGGAACTAACCCTAACCCTGCTATCCTCCCCTCCTCTTCTATAGCAAGCAGGAACTAACCCTAACCCTGCTATCCTCCCCTCCTCTTCTATAGCTAGCAGGAACTAACCCTAACCCTGCTATCCTCCCCTCCTCTTCTATAGCTAGCAGGAACTAACCCTAACCCTGCTATCCTCCCCTCCTCTTCTATAGCAAGCAGGAATTAACCCTAACCCTGCTATCCTCCCCTCCTCTTCTATAGCTAGCAGGAACTAACCCTAACCCTGCTATCCTCCTCTTCTATAGCTAGCAGGACCTAACCCTGCTATCCTCCCCTCCCCTTCCGTAGTGAGCAGGAACTAACCCCAACCCTGTTATCCTCCCCTTCTCTTCTGTAGCTAACATGAACTAACCCTGCTATCCTCCCCTCTCCTTCTGTAGCTAGCAGAAACTAACCCTAACCCTGCTATCCTCCCCTCCCCTTCTGTAGCTAGCAGGAACTAACTCTAATGCTGCTATTCTACCCTCCATTCTGAAGCTAGCAGGAACTAACCCTAACGCTGCTATCCTCCCCCTCTATAACCAGCAGGAACTAACCTTAATGCTGCTATCCTTCTCTCCCAGTCTGTAACTAGCAGGAACCAACCCTGGCGCTGCTATATTACCCTCCCTTCTATAGCTAGCAGGAACTGACCCAAACCCTGCTATCCTCCCCTCCCCTTCCGTAGCTAGCAGGAACTAATCCTAACCCTGCTAGGCCTCACCTCCTTCTGTAGTTAGCGGAAACTAACCCTAACGCTGCTATCCTCCCCTCCTTCTGTAGCTAGCAGGAACTAACCCTAACCCTGCTATCCTTCCCTCCACTTCTGTATCTAGCAGAAATTAACCCTGCTATCCTTCCCTCCCCTTTCGTAGCTAGCAGGAACTAATCCTGCTATCATTCACTCCCCTTCCGAAGCTAGCAGGACCTAACCCTGCTATCCTTCCCTCCCCTTGCATAGTTAGCAGGAACTAACCCTAACCCTGCTATCCTCTCCTCCCCTTCTATAGCTAGCAGGAACTAACCCTAATGGTGCAATCCTCCCCTCCCCTTCTGTAGCTACCAGGAGCTAACCCTAACGGTGCTATCCTCCCCTCCCCTTCTGTAACTATCAGGAACTAACCCTAACCCTGCTATCCTCCCCAGCCCTTCCGTAGCTAGCAGGAACTAACCCTGTTATCCTTCCCTCCCTTTCTGTAGCTAGCAGGAACTAACCCTGCTATCCTTCCCTCCCTTTCTGTAGCTAGCAGGAACTAACCCTGCTATCCTTCCCTCCCCTTCCGTAGCTAGCAGGAACTAATCCTGCTATCATTCACTCCCCTTCCGAAGCTAGCAGGAACTAACCCTGCTATCCTTCCCTCCCCTTGCATAGTTAGCAGGAACTAACCCTAACCCTGCTATCCTCTCCTCCCCTTCTATAGCTAGCAGGAACTAACCCTAATGGTGCAATCCTCCCCTCCCCTTCTGTAGCTACCAGGAGCTAACCCTAACGGTACTATCCTCCCTCCCCTTCTGTAACTAGCAGGAACTAACCCTGCTATTCTCCCCTCCCCTTCTGTAGTTAGCTGGAACTAAGCCTAACGCTGCTATCCTCCCTTCCTTCCATAGCTAGCTGGAACTGATCCTGACCTTGCTATCCTCCCCTGCCCTTCCGTAGCTAGCAGGAACTAACCCTAACGCTACTATTTTCCCCTCCTTCTGTAGCTAGCAGGAACTAACCCTAACCCTGCTATCCTTCCCTCCCTTTCTGTAGCTAGCAGGAACTAACCCTGCTATCCTTCCCTCCCCTTCCGTAGCTAGCAGGAACTAATCCTGCTATCATTCACTCCCCTTCCGAAGCTAGCAGGAACTAACCCTGCTATCCTTCCCTCCCCTTGCATAGTTAGCAGGAACTAACCCTAACCCTGCTATCCTCTCCTCCCCTTCTATAGCTAGCAGGAACTAACCCTAATGGTGCAATCCTCCCCTCCCCTTCTGTAGCTACCAGGAGCTAACCCTAACGGTACTATCCTCCCTCCCCTTCTGTAACTAGCAGGAACTAACCCTGCTATTCTCCCCTCCCCTTCTGTAGTTAGCTGGAACTAAGCCTAACGCTGCTATCCTCCCTTCCTTCCATAGCTAGCTGGAACTGATCCTGACCTTGCTATCCTCCCCTGCCCTTCCGTAGCTAGCAGGAACTAACCCTAACGCTACTATTTCCCCCTCCTTCCGTAGCTAGCAGGAACTAATCCTAAACCTGCTTTCCTCCCCTACCTTCCGTAGCTAGCCGGAACTAACCCTAACCCTGCTATCCTCCCCTCCCCTTCTGTAGCAAGCAGGAACTAACCCTAACCCTGCTATCCTCCCCTTCTATAGTTAGCAGGAACTAATCCTAACTCTACTATCATCCCTTCCTTCCGTAGCTAGCAGGAACTAACCCTAACCCTGCTATCTTCCCCTCCCATTCAGCAGCTAGCAGGAACTAATCCTAACCCTGCTATCCTCCCCTCCCTTCTGCAGCTAGCAGGAACTAACCCTAACCCTGCTATCATCCCCTCCCTTCTGCAGCTAGCAGGAACTAACCCTGCTATCCTCCCCTCCCTTCTGCAGCTAGCAGGAACTAACCCTGCTATCCTCCCCTCCCTTCTGCAGCTAGCAGGAACTAACCCTAACCCTGCTATCCTCCCCTCCCTTCTGCAGCTAGCAGGAACTAACCCTGCTATCCTCCACTCCCTTCTGCAGCTAGAAGGAACTAACCCTAACCCTGATTTCCTCCCCTCCCTTCTGTAGCTAGCAGGCTTTGACTTCTAGTTCCCTCTCCGGGACACTCTGGACAGGGAGCAGACTTCGAAGGAGGGCCATTGATGATGGATGGTGTCTACTTGGACAGGGAGGAGTCTTTTCCACCCCAGGAGAAGGATTGAGAGAAGAGTTTGTGGTGGAAGAGAGTGGGGCCGTGGGGGGAGAGGAGAGGTGGAAGAGGGCAACACCATCTCCATTCACTCTGCTGGTTTACAGGGAGTGAGGATCGAGAGAGATATATAGACAGTAAAGATCCCTTAAAAGAAAATGACTCAATTAAAAGTATAAGACACCTGGTAAAGTACAACTTGAGTAAAAGTCTAAAAGTATTTGGTTTTAAATGTACTTAAGTATCAAAAGTAAATGGAATTGCTCAAATATACGTAAGCCCCAAATGTAAAAGTATAAATAATTTCAAATTCCTTATATTAAGCAAACCAGACAGCACAAATATGATTTATTATTTACATATATAGATAGCCTGGGACACACTCCAACACTCAGACATCATTTACAGATAGCCAGGGGCACACTCCAAAACTCAGACATAATTTACAGATAGCCAGGGGTACACTCCAACACTCTGGCATCATTTACAGATAGCCAGGGGCACACTCCAAAACTCAGACATTATTTACAGATAGACACACAGACATTCTTTACAGATAGCCAGGGGCACACTCCAACACTCAGACATCCTTTACAGATAGCCAGGGGAACACTCGGAAACTCAGACATTCTTTACAGATAGCCAGGGGAACACTCCAACACTCAGACATCCTTTACAGATAGCCAGGGGCACACTCCAACACTGAGATATCATTTCCAGATAGCCAGGGGCACACTCCAAAACTAAGACATAATTTACAGATAGTCAGGGGCACACTCCAACACTCAGACATAAGTTACAGATAGCCAGGGGAACACTCCAAAACTCAGACATAATTTACAGATAGCCAGGGGCACACTCCAAAACTAAGAGCAGTATAGCAGTGTGAACGGACAACACAGAGTTACACATGGAGTAAACAATTAACAAGTCAATAACACAGAGAAAAAAAGGGGAGTCTATATACAATGTGTGCAAAAGGCATGAGGAGGTAGGCGAATAATTACAATATTGCAGATTAACACTGGAGTGATAAATGATCAGATGATCATGTACAGGTAGAGACATTGGTGTGCAAAAGAAAGGAGACAGATAGGGAAGGAGAGAGCCAGAGAATGGAGAGAGATGGGGAAGGAGAGAGCTAGAGAAAGGAGAGAGATGGGGAAGGAAAGAGCCAGAGAAATGAGAGAGATAGGGAAGGAGAGAGCCAGAGAAATGAGAGAGATGGGGAAGGAGAGAGCCAGAGAAATGAGAGAGATGGGGAAGGAGAGAGCCAGAGAATGGAGAGAGATGGGGAAGGAAAGAGCCAGAGAATGGAGAGAGATAGGGTAGGAGAGAGCCAGAGAAAGGAGAGAGATGGGGAAGGAAAGAGCCAGAGAATGGAGAGAGATGGGGAAGGAGAGAGCCAGAGAATGGAGAGAGACGGGGAAGGAGAGAGCCAGAGAAAGGAGAGAGATGGGGAAGGAAAGAGCCAGAGAATGGAGAGAGATGGGGAAGGAGAGAGCCAGAGAAAGGAGAGAGACGGGGAAGGAGAGAGCCAGAGAAAGGAGAGAGATGGGGAAGGAAAGAGCCAGAGAATGGAGAGAGATGGGGAAGGAGAGAGCCAGAGAATGGAGAGAGATGGGGAAGGAGAGAGCCAGAGAAAGGAGAGAGATGGGGAAGGAGAGAGCCAGAGAATGGAGAGAGATGGGGAAGGAGAGAGCCAGAGAAAGGAGAGAGATAGTGTCATGTTTTGTCATTGATTATCATGTCTTGTCCCTGTGCTTCCCCTTCTATTCGTTTCCCTCTGCTGGTCTTATTAGGTTCTTTCCCTCTTTCTATCCCTCTCTCTTCCCCTCCCTCTCTCACTCTCCCGCTCTCTCTTCTCTCTATCGTTCCGTTCCTGCTCCCAGCTGTTCCTATTCCCCTAATCAATCATTTAGTCTTCCCACACCTGTTCCCGATCCTTTTCCCTGATTAGAGTCCCTATTTCTCTCCTTGTTTTCCGTTCCTGCCCTGTCGGATCCTTGTCTATATTCACCGTGCTGTGTCTATGTTTTGCCCTGTCGTGTCGTGTTTCCCTCAGATGCTGCGTGGTGAGCAGGTGTCTGAGTCTGCTAGGTTCAAGTGCCTTCCCGAGGCAACCTGCAGTTCTTGATCAAGTCTCCAGTCTGTTCTCGTCTTTACGAGTAGTATTATGCCTTTTGTTTTGTTAAGTATCTTACTGGATTAAAAACTCTGTTTTCGCCAAGTCACTTTTGGGTCCTCATTCACCTGCATAACAGAAGGATCCGACCAAGGAATGGACCCAGCGACTACAGAGGCTCGTAACACTGCCGTCAAGATCCAAGGAGCCATGCTCGGCAGACACGAGCAGGAATTGTCTGCTGCTCGCCATGCCGTGGAGAACCTGGCCGCTCAGGTTTCCGACCTCTCTGGACAGTTCCAGAGTCTTCGTCTCGTGCCACCTGTTACTTCCTGGCCTGCCGAGCCTCCGGAACCTAGGGTTAATAACCCACCTTGCTACTCCGGGCAGCCCAAGGAGTGCCGCTCCTTTCTCACCCAGTGTGATATTGTGTTCTCTCTCCAACCCAACACATACTCTAGCGAGAGAGCTCGGGTTGCTTACGTCATTTCACTCCTTACTGGCCGGGCTCGAGAGTGGGGCACAGCTATCTGGGAGGCAAGGGCTGATTGTTCTAACAATTACCAGAACTTTAAAGAGGAGATGATTCGGGTTTTTGACCGTTCAGTTTTTGGTGGGGAGGCTTCTAGGGCCCTGGCTTCCCTATGCCAAGGTGATCGATCCATAACGGATTACTCTATAGAGTTTCGTACTCTTGCTGCCTCTAGTGACTGGAACGAGCCGGCGCTGCTCGCTCGTTTTCTGGAGGGACTCCACACAGTGGTCAAAGATGAGATTCTCTCTCGGGAGGTTCCTTCCAGTGTGGACTCTTTGATTGCTCTCGCCATCCGCATAGAACGACGGGTAGATCTTCGTCACCAAGCTCGTGGAAGAGAGCTCGCGTCAACGGTGTTTCCCTGCTCCGCATCGCAACCATCTCCCTCCTCTGGCTCAGAGACTGAGCCCATGCAGCTGGGAGGTATTCGCATCTCGACCAAGGAGAGGGAACGGAGGATCACCAACCGCCTGTGCCTCTATTGCGGATTTGATGGACATTTTGTCAATTCATGTCCAGTAAAAGGCCAGAGCTCATCAGTAAGCGGAGGGCTACTGGTGAGCGCTACTACTCAGGTCTCTTCATCTAGATCCTGTACTACTATGTCGGTCCATCTACGCTGGACCGGTTCGGGTGCTACATGCAGTGCCTTGATTGACTCTGGGGCTGAGGGTTGTTTCATGGACGAAGCATGGGTTCGGAAACATAACATTCCTTTCAGACAGTTAGACAAGCCTACGCCCATGTTTGCCTTAGATGGTAGTCATCTTCCCAGTATCAGATTTGAGACACTACCTTTAACTCTCACAGTATCTGGTAACCACAGTGAGACTATTTCTTTTTTGATTTTTCGTTCACCTTTTACACCTGTTGTTTTGGGTCATCCCTGGCTAGTATGTCATAATCCTTCTATTAATTGGTCTAGTAATTCTATCCTATCCTGGAACGTATCTTGTCATGTGAAGTGTTTAATGTCTGCCATCCCTCCCATTTCTTCTGTCCCCACTTCTCAGGAGGAACCTGGCGATTTGACAGGAGTGCCGGAGGAATATCATGATCTGCGCACGGTCTTCAGTCGGTCCCGAGCCAACTCCCTTCCTCCTCACCGGTCGTATGATTGTAGTATTGATCTCCTTCCGGGGACCACTCCTCCTCGGGGTAGACTATACTCTCTGTCGGCTCCCGAACGTAAGGCTCTCGAGGATTATTTATCTGTGTCTCTTGACGCCGGTACCATAGTGCCTTCTTCCTCTCCGGCCGGGGCGGGGTTCTTTTTTGTTAAGAAGAAGGACGGTACTCTGCGCCCCTGCGTGGATTATCGAGGGCTGAATGACATAACGGTTAAGAATCGTTATCCGCTTCCCCTTATGTCATCAGCCTTCGAGATTCTGCAGGGAGCCAGGTGCTTTACTAAGTTGGACCTTCGTAACGCTTACCATCTCGTGCGCATCAGAGAGGGGGACGAGTGGAAAACGGCGTTTAACACTCCGTTAGGGCATTTTGAGTACCGGGTTCTGCCGTTTGGTCTCGCCAATGCGCCAGCTGTTTTTCAGGCATTAGTTAATGATGTTCTGAGAGACATGCTGAACATCTTTGTTTTTGTCTATCTTGACGATATCCTGATTTTTTCACCGTCACTCGAGATTCATGTTCAGCACGTTCGACGTGTCCTACAGCGCCTTTTAGAGAATTGTCTCTACGTAAAGGCTGAGAAGTGCTCTTTTCATGTCTCCTCCGTTACTTTTCTCGGTTCCGTTATTTCCGCTGAAGGCATTCAGATGGATTCCGCTAAGGTCCAAGCTGTCAGTGATTGGCCCGTTCCAAGGTCACGTGTCGAGTTGCAGCGCTTTTTAGGTTTCGCTAATTTCTATCGGCGTTTCATTCGTAATTTCGGTCAAGTTGCTGCCCCTCTCACAGCTCTTACTTCTGTCAAGACGTGTTTTAAGTGGTCCGGTTCCGCCCAGGGAGCTTTTGATCTTCTAAAAGAACGTTTTACGTCCGCTCCTATCCTCGTTACTCCTGACGTCACTAGACAATTCATTGTCGAGGTTGACGCTTCAGAGGTAGGCGTGGGAGCCATTCTTTCCCAGCGCTTCCAGTCTGACGATAAGGTTCATCCTTGCGCTTTTTTTTCTCATCGCCTGTCGCCATCTGAGCGCAACTATGATGTGGGTAACCGTGAACTGCTCGCCATCCGCTTAGCCCTAGGCGAATGGCGACAGTGGTTGGAGGGGGCGACCGTTCCTTTTGTCGTTTGGACAGACCATAAGAACCTTGAGTACATCCGTTCTGCCAAACGACTTAATGCCCGTCAAGCTCGTTGGGCGTTGTTTTTCGCTCGTTTCGAGTTTGTGATTTCTTACCGTCCGGGTAGCAAAAACACCAAGCCTGATGCCTTATCCTGTCTGTTTAGTTCTTCTGTGGCTTCTACTGATCCCGAGGGGATTCTTCCTTATGGGCGTGTTGTCGGGTTGACAGTCTGGAGAATTGAAAGACAGGTTAAGCAAGCACTCACGCACACTGCGTCGCCGCGAGCTTGTCCTAGTAACCTCCTTTTCGTTCCTGTTTCCACTCGTCTGGCTGTTCTTCAGTGGGCTCACTCTGCCAAGTTAGCTGGTCATCCCGGTGTTCGAGGCACTCTTGCGTCTATTCGCCAGCGCTTTTGGTGGCCGACTCAGGAGCGTGACACGCGCCGTTTCGTGGCTGCTTGTTCGGACTGCGCGCAGACTAAGTCGGGTAACTCTCCTCCTGCCGGTCGTCTCAGACCGCTCCCCATTCCTTCTCGACCATGGTCTCACATCGCCCTAGACTTCATTACCGGTCTGCCTTTGTCTGCGGGGAAGACTGTGATTCTTACGGTTGTCGATAGGTTCTCTAAGGCGGCACATTTCATTCCCCTCGCTAAACTTCCTTCCGCTAAGGAGACGGCACAAATCATTATCGAGAATGTGTTCAGAATTCATGGCCTCCCGTTAGACGCCGTTTCAGACAGAGGTCCGCAATTCACGTCACAGTTTTGGAGGGAGTTCTGTCGTTTGATTGGTGCGTCCGTCAGTCTCTCTTCCGGGTTTCATCCCCAGTCTAACGGTCAAGCAGAGAGGGCCAATCAGACGATTGGTCGCATACTACGCAGCCTTTCTTTCAGAAACCCTGCGTCTTGGGCAGAACAGCTCCCTGGGCAGAATACGCTCACAACTCGCTTCCTTCGTCTGCTACCGGGTTATCTCCGTTTCAGAGTAGTCTGGGTTACCAGCCTCCTCTGTTCTCATCCCAGCTTGCCGAGTCCAGCGTTCCCTCCGCTCAGCGTTTGTCCAACGTTGTGAGCGCACCTGGAGGAGGGTGAGGTCTGCACTTTGCCGTTACAGGGCACAGACTGTGAGAGCCGCCAATAAACGCAGGATTAAGAGTCCAAGGTATTGTTGCGGCCAGAGAGTGTGGCTTTCCACTCGCAACCTTCCTCTTACGACAGCTTCTCGTAAGTTGACTCCGCGGTTCATTGGTCCGTTCCGTGTCTCCCAGGTCGTCAATCCTGTCGCTGTGCGACTGCTTCTTCCGCGACATCTTCGTCTCGTCCATCCTGTCTTCCATGTCTCCTGTGTCAAGCCCTTTCTTCGCACCCCGTTCGTCTTCCCTCCCCCTCCCGTCCTTGTCGAGAGCGCACCTATTTACAAGGTACATAAGATCATGGACATGCGTTCTCGGGGACGGGGTCACCAATACTTAGTGGATTGGGAGGGTTACGGTCCTGAGGAGAGGAGTTGGGTTCCGTCTCGGGACGTGCTGGACCGTTCACTCATTGATGATTTCCTCCGTTGCCGCCAGGATTCCTCCTCGAGTGCGCCAGGAGGCGCTCGGTGAGTGGGGGTACTGTCATGTTTTGTCATTGATTATCATGTCTTGTCCCTGTGCTTCCCCTTCTATTCGTTTCCCTCTGCTGGTCTTATTAGGTTCTTTCCCTCTTTCTATCCCTCTCTCTTCCCCTCCCTCTCTCACTCTCCCGCTCTCTCTTCTCTCTATCGTTCCGTTCCTGCTCCCAGCTGTTCCTATTCCCCTAATCAATCATTTAGTCTTCCCACACCTGTTCCCGATCCTTTTCCCTGATTAGAGTCCCTATTTCTCTCCTTGTTTTCCGTTCCTGCCCTGTCGGATCCTTGTCTATATTCACCGTGCTGTGTCTATGTTTTGCCCTGTCGTGTCGTGTTTCCCTCAGATGCTGCGTGGTGAGCAGGTGTCTGAGTCTGCTAGGTTCAAGTGCCTTCCCGAGGCAACCTGCAGTTCTTGATCAAGTCTCCAGTCTGTTCTCGTCTTTACGAGTAGTATTATGCCTTTTGTTTTGTTAAGTATCTTACTGGATTAAAAACTCTGTTTTCGCCAAGTCGCTTTTGGGTCCTCATTCACCTGCATAACAGATAGGGAAGGAAAGAGCCAGAGAATGGAGAGAGATGGGGAAGGAGAGAGCCATAGAAAGGAGAGAGATGGGGAAGGAGAGAGCCAGAGAATGGAGAGAGATGGGGAAGGAGAGAGCCAGAGAAATGAGAGAGATGGGGAAGGAGAGAGACAGAGAATGGAGAGAGATAGGGAAGGAGAGAGCCAGAGAAAGGAGAGAGACGGGGAAGGAGAGAGCCAGAGAATGGAGAGAGACGGGGAAGGAGAGAGCTAGAGAAAGGAGAGAGATGGGGAAGGAGAGAGCCAGAGAAAGGAGAGAGATGGGGAAGGAGAGAGCCAGAGAATGGAGAGAGATGGGGAAGGAGAGAGCCAGAGAATGGAGAGAGATGGGGAAGGAGAGAGCCAGAGAATGGAGAGAGATGGGGAAGGAGAGAGCCAGAGAATGGAGAGAGATGGGGAAGGAGAGAGCCAGAGAATGGAGAGAGATGGGGAAGGAGAGAGCCAGAGAAAGGAGAGAGATGGGGAAGGAGAGAGCTAGAGAAAGGAGAGAGATGGGGAAGGAGAGAGCTAGAGAAAGGAGAGAGATGGGGAAGGAGAGAGCTAGAGAAAGGAGAGAGATGGGGAAGGAGAGAGCTAGAGAAAGGAGAGAGATGGGGAAGGAGAGAGCCAGAGAAAGGAGAGAGATGGGGAAGGAGAGAGCCAGAGAAAGCGAGGGGCATGCTTAGAGTACCTTTGTTGTCCCCATAAAGCTGGGCCATTGAAATCCTTTGAAACACAAGAGTATAAGTCTAATGTTTACAAAAACATGAAAAGGGGTGAGTGTTAACAGAAAAAGTAACACTAGAATTGGAATTGCTGTCGGTACACCACACATCTTTTCATCCTGTCTCTTGTCTAGGCCATGTGTCTGTCACATTAGCCTGCTTGCTAGCAGATTAACTTACTCCTGTAGCTCACAGCTTGCAGGGCTTTTCCAAGAGTAGCCCACTGGAATCAATTATTCAGTGAATGCGAGGTTGCATCATCTACCTGTAAAATTGATTAGGTTCATGTGGCGTGCGTGGCCCAGAAATGCCACTGACTGGGATTCTTAGAGCCAGCGTCAGCCAGCCAGCATACTTTACCTGCCCCGGAGGTCAACAATGGTTTCTTCCTCCATTAGTCAAGCAATGAGTCTGTTCACAAACCAAAAAAAAAGACAATTTTCCCAGAAATCCTCTGTTTATTCCTGCATGTTGCAAGGTTAGATTACATTAGCCAGCAGCATACAGCCCTGCATCCCACTGCGGGCTAATGCAATCTAACCTTGCAACACGTAGGAATAAACATTGACATTTTGACATGTGGTAAAATTGTCTTTTTTTTCACATACAACTGCGGTTTGTGAACAGACTCACTGCTTGACTAAGTGGAGGAAGAAACCATTGTGTCGTTGACTACTGCTAAGTTGATTAGTAGACTTAGATGTGTTAATGTTACTGCTTGGCTGGCACAAAACCCTGCACCCATAGAAGACTGGCTACCACTAGAAAAGAGGAGAATATCTTCTTTCTAATGATGTCAAATTTCTTTCTCAACTGCTAACATTGACCAATTCCACTCACTGGAGCCAATTCCACTCACTGGAGTCTCTGACACAGGCTTTGAAAAAGCACCCACTAACAGGCTACCAGTGGCTGCTGGTAAACTTTTCTTGACTTGGCTTTCTTTAACTAGCTAAACAGCTGCTCTCAGCAGAAATGTGTTTGGAGTTACCGTCCTAGCTAATAGGCTATGTTAGAGTTTACACTTCCTCTACCTGATATCATGTGGGGATATCAAAATAATGAAAAACTTTCTACCAAATCTTTTCATTTTAAAATGTTAATTACTTCTCTTTGACATTATCACCTGACAAATCTTTTTTTTATTTTAAACTAATGTATAATGGGGGTTCTTGGGTCACTGGTTTACCTATAGGGGGAAGGGGGGGGTTGGGGGTCCCTGGGCAAGAAAAGGTGGAAGTCCTTTGCTTTGCAGTATTAAGATGCAGCTGGCTAACTCACCAATGTGGAGGCTGTTGGAAGATCAGGGATGGGTCCCAGGTGTGGGCTTCCAGACAGGGCAGAGAAGATCTCAGAGTCAGGGCACCACAGCCTCTACTGCAGCCAGGTCTCCTCTTGATTAACACAGCCTCTACTGCAGCCAGGTCTCCTCTTGATCAACACAGCCTCTACTGCAGCCAGGTCTCCTCTTGATCAACACAGCCTCTACTGCAGCCAGGTCTCCTCTTGATCAACACAGCCTCTACTGCAGCCAGGTCTCCTCTTGATCAACACAGCCTCTACTGCAGCCAGGTCTCCTCTTGATCAACACAGCCTCTACTGCAGCCAGGTCTCCTCTTGATTAACACAGCCTCTACTGCAGCCAGGTCTCCTCTTGATCAACACAGCCTCTACTGCAGCCAGGTCTCCTCTTGATCAACACAGCCTCTACTGCAGCCAGGTCTCCTCTTGATCAACACAGCCTCTACTGCAGCCAGGTCTCCTCTTGATCACCTCGGATATGGATCACAGGTCTGTAGAATACAGCAAACAAGGCAGAGCACTTAAATATGATCAGAAAAGTTGTCCATTATGTTTCTGAATCTAATTTAATATACACTAGCTTGGGTCTTTCAGACTATTTTAAGGAGAAAGCATCTGAGCGAGTGAAACAGCGCCCCTATGTAACCCATGTACCTGAATGTCATACTCTTTTTTGGCCAGACAACATTATATACAGTGCATTTGGAAAGTATTCAGACCCCTTCCCCTTTTCCACATGTTGTTACGTTACAGCCTTATTCTAAAATGGATTAAATGAACAGAAATTCTCATCAATCTACACACAATAACCCATAATGATGAAGCAAAAATACATTTTTGGACTTGTTTGCATATTTATTCAAATTAAAATAGAACCTTAAATTAAATTTAAAATTAATGAATTAAAATAGAATAGCTTATTTACATACAGTACCAGTCAAAAGTGTGGGTGCCAAGAGTGGGCAAAGCTGTCATCAAGGAAAGGGTGGATGGATACTTTGAAGAATCTCAAATGTAAAATATATTTTGATTTGTTTTACACTTTCTTGGTTACTACATGATTCCATATGTGTTATTTCATAGTTTTGATGTCTTCACTGTTATTCTACAATGTATAAAATAGTCAAACTAAAGAAAAACCCTTGAATGAGTAGGTGTGTCCAAACTTGTGACGGGTACAATATTCAGACCCTTTTCTATGAGACTCAATATTGAGCTCAGATGCATCCTGTTTCCATTGATCATCCCCGAGATGTTTCTACAACTTGATTGGAATCAATCTATGGTAAATTCAATTGATTGGACATGAGCAAAAACCAAGCCATGAGGTCGAAGGGATTGTCAGTAGAGCTCTGAGACAGGATTGAGTCGAGGCACAGATCTGAGGAAGGGTACCAAAACATTTCTGCAGCATTGAAGGTCCCCAAGAACACTGTGGTCTCCATTATTCTTAAATGGAAGCAGTTGGTGGTTGAAGATTTCCCTCTAGTGGTGTGGGGGCTGTGCTTTGGCAAAGTGGGTGGGGTTATATCCTTCCTGTTTGGCCCTGTCCGGGGGTGTCCTCGGATGGGGCCACAGTGTCTCCTGACCCCTCCTGTCTCAGCCTCCAGTATTTATGCTGCAGTAGTTTATGTGTCGGGGGGCTAGGGTCAGTTTGTTTATCTGGAGTACTTCTCCTGTCCTATTCAGGTGTCCTGTGTGAATCTAAGTGTGCGTTCTCTAATTCTCTCCTTCTCTCTTTCTTTCTCTCTCTTGGAGGACCTGAGCCCTAGGACCATGCCCCAGGACTACCTGACATGATGACTCCTTGCTGTCCCCAGTCCACCTGGCCATGCTGCTGCTCCAGTTTCAACTGGCCTGGGCCCTAGGACCATGTCCCAGGACTACCTGACATGAGGACTCCTTGCTGTCCCCAGTCCACCTGGCCATGCTCCTGCTCCAGTTTCAACTGTTCTGCCTTACTATTATTCAACCATGCTGGTCATTTATGAACATTTGAACATCTTGGCCACGTTCTGTTATAATCTCCACCCGGCACAGCCAGAAGAGGACTGGCCACCCCACATATGCTCTCTCTAATTCTCTCTTTCTTTCTCTCTCTCGGAGGACCTGAGCCCTAGGACCGTGCCCCAGGACTACCTGACATGATGGCTCCTTGCTGTCCCCAGTCCACCTGAGTGTGCTGCTGCTCCAGTTTCAACTGTTCTGCCTTATTATTATTTGACCATGCTGGTCATTTATGAACATTTGAACATCTTGGTCATGTTCTGTTATAATCTCTACCCGGCACAGCCAGAAGAGGACTGGCCACCCCACATAGCCCGGTTCCTCTCTAGGTTTCTTCCTAGGTTTTGGCCTTTCTAGGGAGTTTTTCCTAGCCACCGTGCTTTTACACCTGCATTGTTTGCTGTTTGGGGTTTTAGGCTGGGTTTCTGTACAGCACTTTGAGATATCAGCTGATGTACGAAGGGCTATATAAATAAATTTGATTTGATTTTATTTGATTTGGAACCACCAAGAGTCTTCCTGGAGCTGGCGGCCCAGCCAAACTGAGCAATAGGGGGGAGAAGGGCCTTGGTCAGGGAGGTGATGAAGAACCCGATGCTCACTCTGACAGAGCTCCAGAAGGACAAACATCTCTGCAGAACTCCACCAGTAGAAAATAGGCCTTTATGGTAGAGTGGCCAGACGGTACCCATTCCTCAGTAAAAGGTACATGACAGCCCATTTGGAGTTTGCCAAAAGGCACCTAAAGGACTCTCAGACCATGAGAAACATGATTTTCTGGTCTGATGAAACCAAGATTGAACTCTTTGGCCTGAATGCCAAGCGTCATGTCTGGAGGAAACCTGGCATCATCCCAACGGTGAAGCGTGGTGGTGGCAGCATCATGCTAAGTACAGAGAGATCCTTAATGGAAACCTGCTCCGGAACGCTCAGAACCTCAGACCGGGCGAAGGTTCACCTTCCAATAGGACAACGACCCTAAGCACACAGCCAAGACAATGCAGAAGTGGCTTCGGAACAAGTCACTGAATGTCTGTGATTGGCCCAGCCAGAGCCCGGACATGAACCTGATAGAACATCTCTGGTGAGACCTGAAAATAGCTGTGCAGCAACGCTCTTCATCCAACCTGACAGAGCTTGAGAGAACCTGCAGAAAAGAATGGGAGCAACTCCCCAAATAGAGGTGTACCAAGCTTGTAACATTATACCCAAGCAGAATTGAGGCTGTAATCGCCAAAGGTGCTTCAACAAAGTACTGAATAAAGGGTCGGAATACTTACGTAAATGTAATATTTCATTTTATTATTATTTTTTACTGTTTTGTCATTATGGGGTATTGTGTGTAGATTGATGAGGGGGATTTTTTTTAAAATCCATTTTAGTATAAGGCTGTAATGTAACAAAATGTGGAAAAAGTCAAAGGGTCTGAATACTTTCCGAAGGCACTGTATAACATTCTATAGGCTACACATACTGAAACAGACGGGCATTTCACTGTCCAGACAGCATCAGATACATGGTCTACACATACTGAAACAGACGGGCATTTCACTGTCCAGACAGCATCAGATACATGGTCTACACATACTGAGACAGAGAGGTGCTGTTTCACTGTCCAGACAGCATCAGATACATGGTCTACACATACTGAGACAGAGAGGTGCTGTTTCACTGTCCAGACAGCATCAGAAAAATGGTCTACACATACTCAGACAGAGAGGTGCTGTTTCACTGTCCAGACAGCATCAGATACATGGTCTACACATGCTCAGACAGAGAGGTGCTGTTTCACTGTCCAGACAGCATCAGATACTTGGTCTACACATACTGAGACAGAGAGGTTCTGTTTCACTGTCCAGACATCATCAGATACATGGTCTACACATACTGAGACAGAGAGGTGCTGTTTCACTGTCCAGACGGCATCAGACACATGGTCTACACATACTGAAACAGAGGGGGCATTGTTTCACTCGCTAAGATGCTTTCTCTGAGATTGATGCATCTTTCTGTCGGTGAGCATGTCCGTCAAATAAATGATCCATATTTAAACCTTTTATTTGGAATGAGCAAGGAGGTACGGTAGGGTGGGCCAGGCCCACTAAGGAGAAGGACTGACCGTTCATTATATCAAAATTACAGTTTTAATCATGTTTTGAGGCTATACCGTATTTGTTTACATTTACATAATGTTTATTGGTCCCATTCACAGATTTGTAGGTGTTGTGAAATGTTTCTATTACTAGATCCATCAATGCAGCAAGATGTCTTGCAAACACAATACAAATACACACACGCACACGCACGTGCACGTGCACGCGCACACGCACTGACACACACACACACACACACACACACACACACACACACACACACACACACACACACACACACACACACACACACACACACACACACAACAAAACATGATCTAAAGAAGAAGTCAAGAAATAACAAGCCAGAGTCGATCTATTAGAGGGAGAATGTGTTAATCCAGAATATAAATATGTGGTGTGTATAGACAGTATCTCATTTGGAAAAGAAAATGGTATGTTTAGTAGTAGGTATATTAATGCAGTGGGCTAAATCAGGGTCACACAGAGTGTTTCTTGGTAGTCTTAAGTAAATCTACTGTCACACCCTGATCTGTTTCACCTGTCTTTGTGCTTGTCTCCACCCCCTTCCAGGTGTTGCTCATCTTCCCCATTATCCCCAGTGTATTTATACCTATACTCTCTGTTTGTCTGTTGCCAGTTTGTTTTGTTCGTCAAGCCTACCAGAGGTTTTCCTCTTGCTCCTGTCTGTTTCCAGTTCCTGTTTTCTAGTTTTGACCATTCTGCCCTGACCATGAGCCTGAGCCTGACCCTGAGCCTGAGCCTGATCCTGACCCTGACCCCCTGATCCTGACCCTGAGCCTAACCCTGACCCTGACCCTGACCCTGACCTTGAGCCTGAGCCTGACCCTGACCCTGACCCTGACCCTGACCCTGACTCTGACCCTGACCCTGACCCTGACTCTGACCCTGACCCTGACCCTGACCCTGACCCTGACCCTGATCCTGACCCTGACTCTGACCCTGACCCTGACCCTGAGCCTGATCCTGACCCTGAGCCTGACCCTGGCCCTGAGCCTGACCCTGACCCTGACCCTGAGCCTGAGCCTGATCCTGACCCTGAACCTGACCCTGACCCCGAGCCTGACCCTGACCCTGACCCTGACTCCGAGCCTGACCCTGACCCTGCCTGCCGTTTCTGTACCTTGTCACACCACCCTGGATTACTGACCTCTGCCTGCCCTTGACCTGTCATTTTGCCTGCCCCCTGTTCTAGTAATACACTTACTTTGACTTTGCCTGCATCTGGGTCTTCCCTGAGATTTGATATCTACTTTGAAACAAATGTATACACCTCACACACTTGGTTATGGGCTTTAAAAAAGAAGCCACCTGTACCATGTCAGATATAGCGTTGAAATGTATTACATTTTTGGTTTGCGTTTCTATTTGACACTTTATATACATTAAAGAAGAATTAAATATAACAAATCCTTTTGACGTAGAAACATCAGATTTTCAGTATATTAATTATGAAAACATTTAACATTCCACCCATGAGACCACAAGGTAATTTGACTGCAGGAAAGGGCTACGGTGAGCTATGTCGAATACAGTATATACATACAGTGTGTAAACAACAGAATATACTGGATATGAGGTAACTAGCGTTCAATGACTATATACATGGGGCAGTAGTCTCAAGGTGGTGCAGGGCTGAGTATCAGCTAGTGGTGGCTGTTCAACAGTCTGATGGTCTGGTAATAGAAGCTGTTCAACAGTCTGATGGTCTGGTGATAGAAGCTGTTCAACAGTCTGATGGTGATTGAAGCTGTTTAACAGTCTGATCGTCTGGTAATAGAAGCTGTTTAACAGTCTGATGGTGATAGAAGCTGTTCAACAGTCTGGTGGTGTGGTGATAGAAGCTGTTTAACAGTCTGATGGTGATAGAAGCTGTTCAACAGTCTGGTGGTCTGATGATAGAAGCTGTTTAACAGTGTGATGGTCTGGTAATAGAAGCTGTTCAACAGTCTGATGGTGATAGAAGCTGTTTAACAGTCTGATGGTAATAGAAGCTGTTCAACAGTCTGATGGTGATAGAAGCTGTTCAACAGTCTGATGGTCTGGTGATTGAAGCTGTTCAACAGTCTGATGGTCTGGTGATTGAAGCTGTTCAACAGTCTGATGGTCTGGTAATAGAAGCTGTTCAACAGTCTGGTGGTTATAGAAGCTGTTCAACAGTCTGATGGTCTGGTAATAGAAGCTGTTCAACAGTCTGATGGTGATTGAAGCTGTTCAACAGTCTGATGGTAATAGAAGCTGTTCAACAGTCTGATGGTGATTGAAGCTGTTCAACAGTCTGATGGTGATAGAAGCTGTTCAACAGTCTGATGGTAATAGAAGCTGTTCAACAGTCTGATGGTCTGGTGATAGAAGCTGTTCAACAGTCTGATGGTAATAGAAGCTGTTCAACAGTCTGATGGTCTGGTGATAGAAGCTGTTCAACAGTCTGATGGTCTGGTAATATAAGCTGTTCAACAGTCTGATGGTCTGGTGATAGAAGCTGTTCAACAGTCTGATGGTAATAGAAGCTGTTCAACAGTCTGATGGTAATAGAAGCTGTTCAACAGTCTGATGGTCTGGTAATAGAAGCTGTTCAACAGTCTGATGGTCTGGTAATATAAGCTGTTCAACAGTCTGATGGTGATAGAAGCTGTTCAACAGTCTGATGGTCTGGTAATAGAAGCTGTTCAACAGTCTGATGGTGATAGAAGCTGTTCAACAGTCTGATGGTCTGGTAATAGAAGCTGTTCAACAGTCTGATGGTCTGGTAATAGAAGCTGTTCAACAGTCTGATGGTCTGGTGATAGAAGCTGTTTAACAGTCTGATGGTCTGGTGATAGAAGCTGTTCAACAGTCTGATGGTCTGGTAATAGAAGCTGTTCAACAGTCTGATGATCTGGTAATAGAAGCTGTTCAACAGTCTGATGGTGATTGAAGCTGTTTAACAGTCTGTTGGTCTGGTAATAGAAGCTGTTCAACAGTCTGATGGTGATTGAAGCTGTTTAACAGTCTGATGGTCTGGTGATAGAAGCTGTTCAACAGTCTGATGATCTGGTAATAGAAGCTGTTCAACAGTCTGATGGTGATAGAAGCTGTTCAACAGTCTGATGGTCTGGTGATAGAAGCTGTTTAACAGTCTGATGGTGATAGAAGCTGTTCAACAGTCTGATGGTAATAGAAGCTGTTCAACAGTCTGATGGTGATAGAAGCTGTTTAACAGTCTGATGGTAATAGAAGCTGTTCAACAGTCTGATGGTGATAGAAGCTGTTTAACAGTCTGATGGTCTGGTAATAGAAGCTGTTTAACAGTCTGGTGGTGTGGTGATAGAAGCTGTTTAACAGTCTGATGGTGATAGAAGCTGTTTAACAGTCTGATGGTAATAGAAGCTGTTCAACAGTCTGATGGTGATAGAAGCTGTTTAACAGTCTGATGGTCTGGTAATAGAAGCTGTTTAACAGTCTGGTGGTCTGGTGATAGAAGCTGTTCAACAGTCTGATGGTGATAGAAGCTGTTCAACAGTCTGATGGTCTGGTGATAGAAGCTGTTCAACAGTCTGATGGTGATAGAAGCTGTTCAACAGTCTGATGGTGGTAGAAGCTGTTCAACAGTCTGATGGTGATTGAAGCTGTTTAACAGTCTGATGGTCTGGTAATAGAAGCTGTTTAACAGTCTGGTGGTGTGGTGATAGAAGCTGTTCAACAGTCTGATGGTGGTAGAAGCTGTTTAACAGTCTGATGGTGATAGAAGCTGTTCAACAGTCTGATGGCCTGGTAATAGAAGCTGTTCAACAGTCTGATGGTAATAGAAGCTGTTCAACAGTCTGATGGTCTGGTAATAGAAGCTGTTCAACAGTCTGATGGTAATAGAAGCTGTTTAACAGTCTGATGGTCTGGTGATAGAAGCTGTTCAACAGTCTGATGGTCTGGTGATAGAAGCTGTTCAACAGTCTGATGGTCTGGTGATAGAAGCTGTTCAACAGTCTGATGGTCTGGTGATAGAAGCTGTTCAACAGTCTGATGGTCTGGTGATAGAAGCTGTTCAACAGTCTGATGGTGATAGAAGCTGTTCAACAGTCTGATGGTGATAGAAGCGGTTCAACAGTCTGATGGTGATAGAAGCGGTTCAACAGTCTGATGGTAATAGAAGCTGTTCAACAGTCTGATGGTGATAGAAGCTGTTCAACAGTCTGATGGTCTGGTGATTGAAGCTGTTCAACAGTCTGATGGTGATAAAAGCTGTTCAACAGTCTGATGGTAATAGAAGCTGTTCAACAGTCTGATGGTCTGGTAATAGAAGCTGTTTAACAGTCTGATGGTGATAGAAGCTGTTCAACAGTCTGATGGTCTGGTGATTGAAGCTGTTCAACAGTCTGATGGTCTGGTGATAGAAGCTGTTCAACAGTCTGATGGTCTGGTGATAGAAGCTGTTCAACAGTCTGATGGTGATAGAAGCTGTTCAACAGTCTGATGGTCTGGTAATAGAAGCTGTTCAACAGTCTGATGGTCTGGTAATAGAAGCTGTTTAACAGCTTCTACTAGATAGGTCAGTGACAGTAAGGGTCAATGCAAGGGTTGCAGCATGCAATGGCTACTGCAATGGCCTATTATATTAATGTCCTCCTCACCACTCACCAGTTAGAACACACATCTAGGTGGTGGAAAGTTGAAGTCATATAATGGTGGTGCTTTCTGAGCTCTTGGACAGAAGAAAGGACCAACAGAAAGAACGACTATGGGGGTTTTGTAATGGAAAAGACAAGGAGAAGAAAAGAAAGAGGAGGGCAACAGAAAAAAATAACACTATGGGAAAACCCACCATTTTGAAAACAGGTGATGAGATTTCCAGAGCGCTAGATTGCTGACATGGGTAGTTCTTTACCACAGAAGGAGACCGGGCAAGGGATGCCTGAATGGTGTTACTCTGGGAAAAGCGACCAGGCGCCTGGGCCCTGGAAAGAAAGGTTACGTCATTTAGGAGTTGTGATCCAATGTTGTGCGCCATCGCCATGGATACAGGAAGGAAGATGAGGGGAATAAAAACAGCAGAACCAACTTACCATGAAAGGGGGAAGGGGGGGAGGGGGGTGATGTTGGTGTTATGAATCACTGAAAAGGGGAAAGGAGTTTGCCGCTCACTCTGTCAGGCTTGAGGTCCATGAGAGGCTCAGCAGCTTGCATTAAGCATCCATACACTATGTAACAGTAGACTAGATACCAGTGTAACAGTAGACTAGATACCAGTGTAACAGTAGACTAGATACCGGTGTAACAGTAGACTAGATACCGGTGTAACAGTAGACTAGATACCAGTGTAACAGTAGACTAGATACCAGTGTAACAGTAGACTAGATACCAGTGTAACAGTAGACTAGATACCGGTGTTCAGTAGACTAGATACCAGTGTAACAGTAGACTAGATACCAGTGTAACAGTAGACTATATACCAGTGTAACAGTAGACTAGATACCAGTGTAACAGTAGACTAGATACCAGTGTAACAGTAGACTAGATACCAGTGTAACAGTAGACTAGATACCAGTGTAACAGTAGACTAGATACCAGTGTTCAGTAGACTATATACCGGTGTAACAGTAGACTAGATACCAGTGTAACAGTAGACTAGATACCGGTGTTCAGTAGACTATATACTTTTGTAATAGTGGACTAGATACCAGTGTAACAGTAGACTAGATACCGGTGTTCAGTAGACTATATACTTTTGTAATAGTGGACTAGATACCAGTGTAACAGTAGACTAGATACCGGTGTTCAGTAGACTAGATACCAGTGTAACAGTAGACTAGATACCAGTGTAACAGTAGACTAGATACCAGTGTAACAGTAGACTAGATACCAGTGTAACAGTAGACTAGATACCAGTGTAACAGTAGACTAGATACCAGTGTAACAGTAGACTAGATACCGGTGTTCAGTTGACTATATACTTTTGTAATAGTAGACTAGATACCAGTGTAACAGTAGACTAGATACCAGTGTAACAGTAGACTAGATACCAGTGTTCAGTAGACTAGATACCAGTGTTCAGTAGACTATATACCAGTGTAACAGTAGACTAGATACCAGTGTAACAGTAGACTAGATACCAGTGTTCAGTAGACTAGATACCAGTCGTCATTAGACTAGATACCAGTGTTCAGTAGACGAGATACCAGTCTTCATTAGACTAGATACCAGTGTAACAGTAGACTAGATACCAGTGTAACAGTAGACTAGATACCAGTGTTCAGTAGACTAGATACCGGTGTTCAGTAGACTATATACTTTTGTAATAGTAGACAAGATACCAGTGTAACAGTAGACTAGATACCAGTGTAACAGTAGACTAGATACCGGTGTAACAGTAGACTAGATACCAGTGTTCAGTAGACTAGATACTAGTTTTCAGTATACTAGATACTAGTGTTCAGTAGACTATATACCAGTGTAACAGTAGACTAGATACCAGTGTTCAGTAGACTATATACCAGTGTAACAGTAGACTAGATACCAGTGTAACAGTAGACTAGATACCAGTGTTCAGTAGACTAGATACCAGTCGTCATTAGACTAGATACCAGTGTTCAGTAGACTAGATACCAGTCTTCATTAGACTAGATACCAGTGTAACAGTAGACTAGATACCAGTGTAACAGTAGACTAGATACCAGTGTTCAGTAGACTAGATACCGGTGTTCAGTAGACTATATACTTTTGTAATAGTAGACTAGATACCAGTGTAACAGTAGACTAGATACCAGTGTAACAGTATACTAGATACCGGTGTAACAGTAGACTAGATACCAGTGTTCAGTAGACTAGATACTAGTTTTCAGTATACTAGATACTAGTGTAACAGTAGAATAGATACTAGTTTTCAGTAGACTAGATACCAGTGTTCAGTAGACTAGATACCAGTGTAACAGTAGACTAGATACCAGTTTAACAGTAGACTAGATACCAGTGTTCAGGAGACTAGATACCAGTGTTCAGTAGACTAGATACCAGTGTAACAGTATACTAGATACCAGTGTAACAGTAGACTAGATACCAGTTTAACAGTAGACTAGATACCAGTGTTCAGGAGACTAGATACCAGTGTAACAGTATACTAGATACCAGTGTAACAGTAGACTAGATACCAGTTTAACAGTAGACTAGATACCAGTGTTCAGGAGACTAGATACCAGTGTAACAGTAGACTAGATACCAGTGTTCAGGAGACTAGATACCAGTGTAACAGTAGACTAGATACCAGTCGTCAGTATACTAGATACCAGTGTTCAGGAGACTAGATACCAGTGTAACAGTAGACTAGATACCAGTGTAACAGTAGACTAGATACCAGTGTTCAGGAGACTAGATACCAGTGTAACAGTAGACTAGATACCAGTGTTCAGGAGACTAGATACCAGTGTAACAGTAGACTAGATACCAGTCGTCAGTAAACTAGATACCAGTGTAACAGTAGACTACATACCAGTCGTCATTAGACTAGATACCAGTGTAATAGTAGACTAGATACCAGTGTAACAGTAGACTAGATACCAGTGTAACAGTAGACTAGATACCAGTGTTCAGTAGACTAGATACCAGTGTTCAGTAGACTAGATACCAGTGTTCAGTAGACTAGATACCAGTGTTCAGTAGACTAGATACCAGTCGTCATAAGTTGCTTTGGATAAAAGCGTCTGCTAAATGGCATATATTATTATTATTAGACTAGATACCAGTGTAACAGTAGACTAGATACCAGTGTAACAGTAGACTAGATACCAGTGTAACAGTAGACTATATACTTTTGTAATAGTAGACTAGATACCGGTGTAACAGTAGACTAGATACCAGTGTTCAGTAGACTAGATACTAGTTTCAGTAAACTAGATACTAGTGTAACAGTAGACTAGATACTAGTTTTCAGTAAACTAGATTCCAGTCGTCAGTAGACTAGATACCAGTGTTCAGTAGACTAGATACCGGTGTTCAGTAGACTAGATACCAGTGTTCAGTAGACTAGATTCCAGTCGTCAGTAGACTAGATACCGGTGTTCAGTAGACTAGATACCGGTGTTCAGTAGAATATATACTTTTGTAATAGTAGACTAGATACCAGTGTAACAGTAGACTAGATACCAGTGTAACAGTAGACTAGATACCGGTGTAACAGTAGACTAGATACCAGTGTTCAGAAGACTAGATACTAGTTTTCAGTAAACTAGATACTAGTGTAACAGTAGACTAGATACTAGTTTTCAGTAGACTAGATACCAGTGTTCAGTAGACTAGATACCAGTGTAACAGTATACTAGATACCAGTGTAACAGTAGACTAGATACCAGTTTAACAGTAGACTAGATACCAGTGTTCAGGAGACTAGATACCAGTGTTCAGTAGACTAGATACCAGTGTAACAGTATACTAGATACCAGTGTAACAGTAGACTAGATACCAGTTTAACAGTAGACTAGATACCAGTGTTCAGGAGACTAGATACCAGTGTAACAGTATACTAGATACCAGTGTAACAGTAGACTAGATACCAGTTTAACAGTAGACTAGATACCAGTGTTCAGGAGACTAGATACCAGTGTAACAGTAGAATAGATACCAGTGTTCAGGAGACTAGATACCAGTGTAACAGTAGACTAGATACCAGTCGTCAGTATACTAGATACCAGTGTTAAGGAGACTAGATACCAGTGTAACAGTAGACTAGATACCAGTGTAACAGTAGACTAGATTCCAGTGTTCAGGAGACTAGATACCAGTGTAACAGTAGACTAGATACCAGTGTTCAGAAGACTAGATACCAGTGTAAAAGTAGACTAGATACCAGTCGTCAGTAGACTAGATACCAGTGTAACAGTAGACTACATATCAGTCGTCATTAGACTAGATACCAGTGCTCAGTAGAATATATACTTTTGTAATAGTAGACTAGATACCAGTGTAACAGTAGACTAGATACCGGTGTAACAGTAGACTAGATACCAGTGTTCAGTAGACTAGATACTAGTTTTCAGTAAACTAGATACTAGTGTAACAGTAGACTAGATACTAGTTTTCAGTAAACTAGATTCTAGTCGTCAGTAGACTAGATACCAGTGTTCAGTAGACTAGATACCAATGTTCAGTAGACTAGATACCAGTGTAACAGTAGACTAGATACCAGTGTAACAGTAGACTAGATACCAGTGTTCAGTAGACTAGATGCCAGTGTTCAGTAGACTAGATACCAGTGTAACAGTAGACTAGATACCAGTGTAACAGTAGACTAGATACCGGTGTTCAGTAGACTATATACTTTTGTAATAGTAGACTAGATACCAGTGTAACAGTAGACTAGATACCAGTGTAACAGTAGACTAGATACCGGTGCTCAGTAGAATATATACTTTTGTAATAGTAGACTAGATACCAGTGTAACAGTAGACTAGATACCGGTGTAACAGTAGACTAGATACCAGTGTTCAGTAGACTAGATACTAGTTTTCAGTAAACTAGATACTAGTGTAACAGTAGACTAGATACTAGTTTTCAGTAAACTAGATTCCAGTCGTCAGTAGACTAGATACCAGTGTTCAGTAGACTAGATACCAATGTTCAGTAGACTAGATACCAGTGTAACAGTAGACTAGATACCAGTGTAACAGTAGACTAGATACCAGTGTTCAGTAGACTAGATGCCAGTGTTCAGTAGACTAGATACCAGTGTAACAGTAGACTAGATACCAGTGTAACAGTAGACTAGATACCGGTGTTCAGTAGACTATATACTTTTGTAATAGTAGACTAGATACCAGTGTAACAGTAGACTAGATACCAGTGTAACAGTAGACTAGATACCAGTGTTCAGTAGACTAGATACCAGTGTTCAGTAGACTAGATACCAGTGTTCAGTAGACTAGATACCAGTCGTCATTAGACTAGATACCAGTGTAACAGTAGACTAGATACCAGTGTAACAGTAGACTAGATACCAGTGTAACAGTAGACTATATACTTTTGTAATAGTAGACTAGATACCAGTGTAACAGCAGACTAGATACCGGTGTAACAGTAGACTAGATATCAGTGTTCAGTAGACTAGATACTAGTTTCAGTAAACTAGATACTAGTGTAACAGTAGACTAGATACTAGTTTTCAGTAAACTAGATTCCAGTCGACAGTAGACTAGATACCAGTGTTCAGTAGACTAGATACCGGTGTTCAGTAGACTAGATACCAGTGTTCAGTAGACTAGATACCAGTCGTCATTAGACTAGATACCAGTGTAACAGTAGACTAGATACCAGTGTAACAGTAGACTAGATACCAGTGTTCAGTAGACTAGATACTAGTTTCAGTAAACTAGATACTAGTGTAACAGTAGACTAGATACTAGTTTTCAGTAAACTAGATTCCAGTCGTCAGTAGACTAGATACCAGTGTTCAGTAGACTAGATACCGGTGTTCAGTAGACTAGATACCGGTGTTCAGTAGAATATATACTTTTGTAATAGTAGACTAGATACCAGTGTAACAGTAGACTAGATACCGGTGTAACAGTAGACTAGATACCAGTGTTCAGTAGACTAGATACTAGTTTTCAGTAAACTAGATACTAGTGTAACAGTAGAATAGATACTAGTTTTCAGTAGACTAGATACCAGTGTTCAGTAGACTAGATACCAGTGTAACAGTATACTAGATACCAGTGTAACAGTAGACTAGATACCAGTTTAACAGTAGACTAGATACCAGTGTTCAGGAGACTAGATACCAGTGTTCAGTAGACTAGATACCAGTGTAACAGTATACTAGATACCAGTGTAACAGTAGACTAGATACCAGTTTAACAGTAGACTAGGTACCAGTGTTCAGGAGACTAGATACCAGTGTAACAGTATACTAGATACCAGTGTAACAGTAGACTAGATACCAGTTTAACAGTAGACTAGATACCAGTGTTCAGGAGACTAGATACCAGTGTAACAGTAGACTAGATACCAGTGTTCAGGAGACTAGATACCAGTGTAACAGTAGACTAGATACCAGTCGTCAGTATACTAGATACCAGTGTTCAGGAGACTAGATACCAGTGTAACAGTAGACTAGATACCAGTGTAACAGTAGACTAGATACCAGTGTTCAGGAGACTAGATACCAGTGTAACAGTAGACTAGATACCAGTTTAACAGTAGACTAGATACCAGTGTTCAGGAGACCAGATACCAGTGTTCAGTAGACTAGATACCAGTGTAACAGTATACTAGATACCAGTGTAACAGTAGACTAGATACCAGTTTAACAGTAGACTAGATACCAGTGTTCAGGAGACTAGATACCAGTGTAACAGTATACTAGATACCAGTGTAACAGTAGACTAGATACCAGTTTAACAGTAGACTAGATACCAGTGTTCAGGAGACTAGATACCAGTGTAACAGTAGACTAGATACCAGTGTTCAGGAGATACCAGTGTAACAGTAGACTAGATACCAGTCGTCAGTATACTAGATACCAGTGTTCAGGAGACTAGATACCAGTGTAACAGTAGACTAGATACCAGTGTAACAGTAGACTAGATACCAGTGTTCGGGAGACTAGATACCAGTGTAACAGTAGACTAGATACCAGTCGTCAGTAAACTAGATACCAGTGTAACAGTAGACTAGATACCAGTGTAACAGTAGACTAGATACCAGTGTAACAGTAGACTAGATACCAGTCGTCAGTATACTAGATACCAGTGTTCAGGAGACTAGATACCAGTGTAACAGTAGACTAGATACCAGTGTAACAGTAGACTAGATACCAGTGTTCAGGAGACTAGATACCAGTGTAACAGTAGACTAGATACCAGTCGTCAGTAAACTAGATACCAGTGTAACAGTAGACTACATACCAGTCGTCATTAGACTAGATACCAGTGTAATAGTAGACTAGATACCAGTGTAACAGTAGACTAGATACCAGTCGTCATTAGACTAGATATCAGTGTTCAGGAGACTAGATACCAGTGTAACAGTAGACTAGATACCAGTGTAACAGTAGACTAGATACCGGTGTTCAGTAGACTATATACTTTTGTAATAGTAGACTAGATACCAGTGTAACAGTAGACTAGATACCAGTGTAACAGTAGACTAGATACCAGTGTTCAGTAGACTAGATACCAGTGTTCAGTAAACTAGATTCCAGTCGACAGTAGACTAGATACCAGTGTTCAGTAGACTAGATACCGGTGTTCAGTAGACTAGATACCAGTGTTCAGTAGACTAGATACCAGTCGTCATTAGACTAGATACCAGTGTAACAGTAGACTAGATACCAGTGTAACAGTAGACTAGATACCAGTGTTCAGTAGACTAGATACTAGTTTCAGTAAACTAGATACTAGTGTAACAGTAGACTAGATACTAGTTTTCAGTAAACTAGATTCCAGTCGTCAGTAGACTAGATACCAGTGTTCAGTAGACTAGATACCGGTGTTCAGTAGACTAGATACCGGTGTTCAGTAGAATATATACTTTTGTAATAGTAGACTAGATACCAGTGTAACAGTAGACTAGATACCGGTGTAACAGTAGACTAGATACCAGTGTTCAGTAGACTAGATACTAGTTTTCAGTAAACTAGA
Organism: Oncorhynchus gorbuscha; assembly: GCF_021184085.1. NCBI lineage: Eukaryota > Metazoa > Chordata > Actinopteri > Salmoniformes > Salmonidae > Oncorhynchus > Oncorhynchus gorbuscha. The sequence goes on from NC_060175.1 coordinate 98,301,384, forward strand.
TACTAGTGTAACAGTAGAATATATTCTAGTTTTCAGTAGACTAGATACCAGTGTTCAGTAGACTAGATACCAGTGTAACAGTATACTAGATACCAGTGTAACAGTAGACTAGATACCAGTTTAACAGTAGACTAGATACCAGTGTTCAGGAGACTAGATACCAGTGTTCAGTAGACTAGATACCAGTTTAACAGTAGACTAGGTACCAGTGTAACAGTAGACTAGATACCAGTTTAACAGTAGACTAGGTACCAGTGTTCAGGAGACTAGATACCAGTGTAACAGTATACTAGATACCAGTGTAACAGTAGACTAGATACCAGTGTAACAGTAGACTAGATACCAGTGTTCAGGAGACTAGATACCAGTGTAACAGTAGACTAGATACCAGTCGTCAGTATACTAGATACCAGTGTTCAGGAGACTAGATACCAGTGTAACAGTAGACTAGATACCAGTGTAACAGTAGACTAGATACCAGTGTTCAGGAGACTAGATACCAGTGTAACAGTAGACTAGATACCAGTGTTCAGGAGACTAGATACCAGTGTAACAGTAGACTAGATACCAGTCGTCAGTAAACTAGATACCAGTGTAACAGTAGACTACATACCAGTCGTCATTAGACTAGATACCAGTGTAATAGTAGACTAGATACCAGTGTAACAGTAGACTAGATACCAGTCGTCATTAGACTAGATATCAGTGTTCAGGAGACTAGATACCAGTGTAACAGTAGACTAGATACCAGTGTAACAGTAGACTAGATACCAGTGTTCAGGAGACTAGATACCAGTGTAACAGTAGACCAGATACCAGTCGTCATTAGACTAGATACCAGTGTAACAGTAGACTAGATACCAGTCGTCATTAAACTAGATACCAGTGTAACAGTAGACTAGATACCAGTCGTCAGTAGACTAGATACCAGTGTAACCGTAGACTAGATACCAGTGTTCAGGAGACTAGATACCAGTGTAACAGTAGACTAGATACCAGTCATCATTATACTAGATACCAGTGTTCAGGAGACTAGATACCAGTGTAACAGTAGACTAGATACCAGTGTAACAGTAGACTAGATACCAGTGTTCAGGAGACTAGATACCAGTGTAACAGTAGACTACATACCAGTCGTCATTAGACTAGATACCAGTGTAACAGTAGACTAGATACCAGTGTAACAGTAGACTAGATACCAGTCGTCATTAGACTAGATACCAGTGTTCAGGAGACTAGATACCAGTGTAACAGTAGACTAGATACCAGTGTAACAGTAGACTAGATACCAGTGTTCAGGAGACTAGATACCAGTGTAACAGTAGACTAGATACCAGTGTAACAGTAGACTAGATACCAGTGTTCAGGAGACTAGATACCAGTGTTCAGGAGACTAGATACCAGTTGTCAGTATACTAGATACCAGTGTTCAGGAGACTAGATACCAGTGTAACAGTAGACTAGATACCAGTGTTCAGGAGACTAGATACCAGTGTAACAGTAGACTAGATACCAGTGTAACAGTAGACTAGATACCAGTCGTCAGTATACTAGATACCAATGTACAAACTACCTCACGACGCCAGGACAGCGGAGTCAATCACCACCTTCCGGAGACAGCTGAAACCCCACCTCTTTAAGGAATACCTAGGATAGGATAAAGTAATCCTTCTCACCCCCCCTTAAAAGATTTAGATGCACTATTGTAAAGTGGCTGTTCCACTGGATGTCATAAGGTGAATGCACCAATTTGTAAGTCGCTCTGCATAAGAGCGTCTGCTAAATGACTTAAATGTAATGTAAATGTAATGTTCAGGAGACTAGTTACCAGTGTAACAGTAGACTAGATACCAGTGTAATAGTAGACTAGATACCAGTGTTCAGGAGACTAGATACCAGTGTAACAGTAGACTAGATACCAGTGTTCAGGAGACTAGATACCAGTGTAATAGTAGACTAGATACCAGTCATCAGTAGACTAGATACCAGTCGTCAGTATACTAGATACCAGTGTTCAGGAGACTAGGTACCAGTGTAACAGTAGACTAGATACCAGTGTAACAGTAGTCTAGATACCAGTCATCAGTATACTAGATACCAGTGTTCAGGAGGCTAGATACCAGTGTAACAGTAGACTAGATACCAGTGTAACAGTAGACTAGATACCAGTGTTCAGGAGACTAGATACCAGTGTAACAGTAGACTAGATACCAGTGTAACAGTAGACTAGATACCAGTTGTCATTAGACTAGATACCAGTGTAACAGTAGACTAGATACCAGTGTAACAGTAGACTAGATACCAGTGTTCAGGAGACTAGATACCAGTGTTCAGGAGACTAGATACCAGTGTAACAGTAGACTAGATACCAGTCGTCATTAGACTAGATACCAGTGTAACAGTAGACTAGATACCAGTGTTCAGGAGACTAGATACCAGTGTAACAGTAGACTAGATACCAGTGTAACAGTAGACTAGATACCAGTGTTCAGGAGACTAGATACCAGTGTTCAGGAGACTAGATACCAGTGTAACAGTAGACTAGATACCAGTCATCAGTAGACTAGATACCAGTGTTCAGGAGACTAGATACCAGTGTAACAGTAGACTAGATACCAGTTTAACAGTAGACTAGATACCAGTGTTCAGGAGACTAGATACCAGTGTAACAGTAGACTAGATACCAGTGTTCAGGAGACTAGATACCGGTGTAACAGTAGACTAGATACCAGTCGTCAGTATACTAGATACCAGTGTTCAGGAGACTAGATACCAGTGTAACAGTAGACTAGATACCAGACATCATTATACTAGATACCAGTGTTCAGGAGACTAGATACCAGTGTAACAGTAGACTAGATACCAGTGTTTAGGAGACTAGATACCAGTGTAACAGTAGACTAGATACCAGTGTTCAGGAGACTAGATACCAGTGTTCAGGAGACTAGATACCAGTGTTCAGGAGACTAGATACCAGTGTAACAGTAGACTAGATACCAGTCGTCATTAGACCAGATACCAGTGTAACAGTAGACTAGATACCAGTGTTCAGGAGACTAGATACCAGTGTAACAGTAGACTAGATACCAGTGTAACAGTAGACTAGATACCAGTGTTCAGGAGACTAGATACCAGTGTTCAGGAGACTAGATACCAGTGTAACAGTAGACTAGATACCAGTCGTCAGTAGACTAGATACCAGTGTTCAGGAGACTAGATACCAGTCTAACAGTAGACTAGATACCAGTTTAACAGTAGACTAGATACCAGTGTTCAGGAGACTAGATACCAGTGTAACAGTATACTAGATACCAGTGTTCAGGAGACTAGATATCAGTGTAACAGTAGACTAGATACCAGTCGTCAGTATACTAGATACCAGTGTTCAGGAGACTAGATACCAGTCATCATTATACTAGATACCAGTGTTCAGGAGACTAGATACCAGTGTAACAGTAGACTAGATACCAGTGTTTAGGAGACTAGATACCAGTGTAACAGTAGACTAGATACCAGTCGTCAGTAGACTAGATACCAGTGTAACAGTAGACTAGATACCAGTGTAACAGTAGACTAGATACCAGTCGTCATTAGACTAGATACCAGTGTTCAGGAGACTAGATACCAGTGTAACAGTAGACTAGATACCAGTGTAACAGTAGACTAGATACCAGTGTTCAGGAGACTAGATACCAGTGTAACAGTAGACTAGATACCAGTGTAACAGTAGACTAGATACCAGTGTTCAGGAGACTAGATACCAGTGTAACAGTAGACTAGATACCAGTCGTCAGTAGACTAGATACCAGTGTAACAGTAGACTAGATACCAGTCGTCATTAGACTAGATACCAGTGTAACAGTAGACTAGATACCAGTCTTCAGGAGACTAGATACCAGTGTAACAGTAGACTAGATACCAGTGTAACAGTAGACTAGATACCAGTGTTCAGGAGACTAGATACCAGTGTTCAGGAGACTAGATACCAGTGTAACAGTAGACTAGATACCAGTGTAACAGTAGACTAGATACCAGTCGTCAGTATACTAGATACCAGTGTAACAGTAGACTAGATACCAGTGTTCAGGAGACTAGATAACAGTGTAACAGTAGACTAGATACCAGTCGTCAGTATACTAGATACCAATGTTCAGGAGACTAGTTACCAGTGTAACAGTAGACTAGATACCAGTGTAACAGTAGCCTAGATACCAGTCATCAGTATACTAGATACCAGTGTTCAGAAGGCTAGATACCAGTGTAACAGTAGACTAGATACCAGTGTAACAGTAGACTAGATACCAGTGTTCAGGAGACTAGATACCAGTGTAACAGTAGACTAGATACCAGTGTAACAGTAGACTAGATACCAGTCGTCATTAGACTAGATACCAGTGTAACAGTAGACTAGATACCAGTGTAACAGTAGACTAGATACCAGTGTTCAGGAGACTAGATACCAGTGTTCAGGAGACTAGATACCAGTGTAACAGTAGACTAGATACCAGTGTAACAGTAGACTAGATACCAGTCGTCATTAGAATAGATACCAGTGTAACAGTAGACTAAATACCAGTCGTCATTAGACTAGATACCAGTGTAACAGTAGACTAGATACCAGTGTTCAGGAGACTAGATACCCGTGTAACATTAGACTAGATACCAGTCATCAGTAGACTAGATACCAGTGTAACAGTAGACTAGATACCAGTCGTCATTAGACTAGATACCAGTGTAACAGTAGACTAGATACCAGTGTTCAGGAGACTAGATACCAGTGTAACAGTAGACTAAATACCAGTGTAACAGTAGACTAGATACCAGTGTTCAGGAGACTAGATACCAGTGTAACAGTAGACTAGATACCAGTGTTCAGGAGACTAGATACCAGTGTAACAGTAGACTAGATACCAGTCGTCAGTATACTAGATACCAGTGTTCAGGAGACTAGATACCAGTGTAACAGTAGACTAGATATCAGTGTAACAGTAGACTAGATACCAGTGTTCAGGAGACTAGATACCAGTGTAACAGTAGACTAGATACCAGTCATCAGTAGAATAGATACCAGTCGTCAGTATACTAGATACCAGTATTCAGGAGACTAGATACCAGTGTAACTGTAGACTAGATACCAGTGTAACAGTAGACTAGATACCAGTGTTCAGGAGACTAGATACCAGTCATCAGTAGACTAGATACCAGTCGTCAGTATACTAGATACCAGTGTTCAGGAGACTACATACCAGTGTAACAGTAGACTAGATACCAGTGTAACAGTAGACTAGATACCAGTGTTCAGGAGACTACATACCAGTGTAACAGTAGACTAGATACCAGTGTTCAGGAGACTAGATACCAGTGTAACAGTAGACTAGATACCAGTGTTCAGGAGACTAGATACCAGTGTAACAGTAGACTAGATACCAGTGTTCAGGAGACTAGATACCAGTGTAACAGTAGACTAGATACCAGTGTAACAGTAGACTAGATACCATTGTAACAGTAGACTAGATACCATTGTAACAGTAGACTAGATACCAGTGTAACAGTAGACTAGATACCAGTGTAACAGTAGACTAGATACCAGTGTTCCGGAGACTAGATACCATTGTAACAGTAGACTAGATACCAGTGTAACAGTAGACTAGATACCAGTGTTCAGGAGACTAGATACCAGTGTAACAGTAGACTAGATACCAGTGTAACAGTAGACTAGATACCAGTGTTCAGTAGACTAGATACCAGTGTTCCGGAGACTAGATACCATTGTAACAGTAGACTAGATACCAGTGTAACAGTAGACTAGATACCAGTGTAACAGTAGACTAGATACCAGTCGTCATTAGACTAGATACCAGTGTAACAGTAGACTAGATACCAGTGTAACAGTAGACTAGATACCAGTGTAACAGTAGACTAGATACCAGTGTTCAGGAGACTAGATACCAGTGTTCATGAGACTAGATACCAGTGTAACAGTAGACTAGATACCAGTGTAACAGTAGACTAGATACCAGTCGTCATTAGACTAGATACCAGTGTAACAGTAGACTAGATACCAGTCGTCATTAGACTAGATACCAGTGTAACAGTAGATTAGATACCAGTGCTCAGGAGACTAGATACCAGTGTAACAGTAGACTAGATACCAGTCGTCAGTAGACTAGATACCAGTGTAACAGTAGACTAGATACCAGTGTAACAGTAGACTAGATACCAGTCGTCATTAGACTAGATACCAGTGTAACAGTAGACTAGATACCAGTGTTCAGGAGACTAGATACCAGTGTAACAGTAGACTAGATACCAGTGTAACAGTAGACTAGATACCAGTGTTCAGGAGACTAGATACCAGTGTAACAGTAGAGTAGATACCAGTGTTCAGGAGACTAGATACCAGTGTTCAGGAGACTAGATACCAGTGTAACAGTAGACTAGATACCAGTGTTCAGGAGACTAGATACCAGTGTAACAGTAGACTAGATACCAGTCATCAGTAGACTAGATACCAGTCGTCAGTATACTAGATACCAGTGTTCAGGAGACTAGATACCAGTGTAACAGTAGACTAGATACCAGTGTAACAGTAGACTAGATATCAGTGTAACGGTAGACTAGATACCAGTGTAACAGTAGACTAGATACCAGTGTTCAGGAGACTAGATACCAGTCATCAGTAGACTAGATACCAGTCGTCAGTATACTAGATACCAGTGTTCAGGAGACTACATACCAGTGTAACAGTAGACTAGATACCAGTGTAACAGTAGACTAGATACCAGTGTTCAGGAGACTACATACCAGTGTAACAGTAGACTAGATACCAGTGTAACAGTAGACTAGATACCAGTGTAACAGTAGACTAGATACCAGTGTTCAGGAGGCTAGATACCAGTGTAACAGTAGACTAGATACCAGTGTAACAGTAGACTAGATACCAGTGTTCCGGAGACTAGATACCATTGTAACAGTAGACTAGATACCAGTGTAACAGTAGACTAGATACCAGTGTAACAGTAGACTAGATACCAGTCGTCATTAGACTAGATACCAGTGTAACAGTAGACTAGATACCAGTCGTCATTAGGCTAGATACCAGTGTAACAGTAGACTAGATACCAGTGTAACAGTAGACTAGATACCAGTGTTCAGGAGACTAGATACCAGTTGTCAGTATACTAGATACCAGTGTTCAGGAGACTAGATACCAGTGTAACAGTAGACTAGAAAATAAGAATTTGTTCTTAACTGACTTGCCTAGTTAAATAAAGGTTAAAACATTTTTTTTTTAAATGTAAATGGGTGGTTGTACGTCTATCTTGTAGAATGAAACTTAATTTGTGCAAGGCTACATCCACTTACATTCAAACATTGTCATAATTGTAATTTGTTTTAAACAGGATTGGACTGATCCATTGTGGAAAACGGTTGAGATTGTTGGTGTAGACTTCTTTAGCACTTGGATTGCCTATCTAGAGGGTAGCTTATGATTGGTATATAAACTCCTTATAACAGATTGGTCATTGGTCTATGGGTCAGAAGATCCATCACATTAACATGATTGGGTTTTCTTTATGTCATGTAAATATATTGATTCAATTAATATCTGCAGTAGTAATGTTTGCCATAATTGATATTGTAATGACCTCTATGAGGGAGCATCTCTACAATTGCATTTACATTGCCTCGTGGCTAGGGGGAGCTACAGCAACAGCAAACAATAGCCTCGCCTTTAATTCTTGGCTCACATCACAGCAAGTGTTTTATTTTATTTGTATTTATTCAACAAGGCAAATACACCGGTCAAATCCTAACCCGGAAAACACTGGAGCTAATTGTGCACCTCCCTATGAGACTCCCAATCCCGGCCGGTTGTGATATAGCCTGGATCGAACCAGGGTCTGTAGTGACTCTAATGACTCTATCACTGAGATGCAGTGCCTTAGACCGCTGCGCCACACGGGAACATTGGAGACAGGGGTGTCATGTACCCCAAACATTTTAGGGGGCACAAAGTACAATAGGTGGGGTGGTCCGGAGGGGCTTGGACCCCAACTGTAAGTTGGAGAATTTAGCATTTTGCCTGCAATCTAGAGCCATAATCATTATGCTTATTTCTATGTAAAAACAATATCTAAGCATACCTCTTGAGCTGTGTGTGTCCTCCTGACTGGGGCTCTGGATAAGAGCGTCTGCTAAATGACTTAAATGTAAATGTAAATGTTTCTTTTTTTAAATAACCTCAATATGCTTCTCTGCATCTCTGCTCAAACTGGGTAAAATATTTAAAGGAATGTGAGTCTTAATCAGTACATTTGGCTTTTTCTTGCTTTTCTAAAGTTTACCAACCAATGTCAGCAGGCACGCCAGCTAAAATACACAAGCAAGCTACTCTAACTTGATTAAGAGAAGTTGGGTTAAATGCGGAAGACACATTTCAGTTGAAAGCATTCCGTTGTACAACTGACTAGGTACCCTCCTTTCCCTTATAGGCTGAAATAGCTTATTGGTAGCTAGTAATGAGGTTGGCAACCTATCTGGGCTAGCTATAGCCAATTTCATAAAATTGCTAGGTGGCTAGCAGTATTTTTTTTAACAGGACAAATCCCACCTATCCGCATGACGCCTCTGATTGGAGATAACAGCAAACAACAACAGAGCCTGGTGTAGACTGGCATACAGTTCGTTTTATGAATCTGTTGAAGGCTTATATCATTCATATGTCATGTATTATTATGTTGCCTAGGCTACTTCACATGGGGGGGGGGGGGGGGGGGGGCATGAAGACCTGTAATAAAAAGGTAGAACTCTATTCTCCACAAATGTATCAGGCTGTTTTGGTCTATTCTCCACAAATGTATCAGGCTGTTTTAGTCTATTCTCCACAAATGTATTAGGCTGTTTTAGTCTATTCTCCACAAATGTATTAGGCTGTTTTAGTTTCTCCACAAATGTATTAGGCTGTTTTAGTCTATTCTCCACAAATGTATTAGGCTGTTTTAGTCTATTCTCCACAAATGTATTAGGCTGTTTTAGTCTATTCTCCACAAATGTATTAGGCTGTTTTAGTCTATTCTCCACAAATGTATTAGGCTGTTTTAGTCTATTCTCCACAAATGTATTAGGCTGTTTTAGTCTATTCTCCACAAATGTATTAGGCTGTTTTAGTCTATTCTCCACAAATGTATTAGGCTGTTTTAGTCTATTCTCCACAAATGTATTAGGCTGTTTTAGTCTATTCTCCACAAATGTATTAGGCTGTTTTAGTCTATTCTCCACAAATGTATTAGGCTGTTTTAGTCTATTCTCCACAAATGTATCAAGCTGTTTTAGTCTATTCTCCACAAATGTATCAGGCTGTATTAAGTCATTCAATTACATTCATGGAAGAAATAGCCAAATTGACAAAGTTAATTACAGACCAGTAACAATGTACATTTTAAATGCACAGTGCAAATTCAGTTTGCAATTTGTTTACTTTTTCCAATTATTTTCACCACAATAGGAATGATTAGCTGGACTTGATCGTAACCTAACACCCACTGCACTGCTCAATTGTTCATAAGTTTGAAGTGTGCGTATTTCATCTCATGCCCTTGATGTTGCACATTATAATTAATACTCAAAACCCCGGAGGAAAGTGACTCAAACATAATTGTTTCACTTCATAGACTGCGCTACTACTGTAGGGCAGCTCGTGAAGTATAGCCGTGCTTGTGCAATTAATTGGCACAACTATAGCTGTCACTTTATGCCTATGCGTAAAATAGGTGGGCCTATGCGTAAAATAGGTGGGCCTATGCGTAAATCACCACCTTCCGGAGACACCTGAAACCCCACCTCTTTAAGGAATACCTAGGATATGATAAGTAATCCTTCTCACCCCCCCCGCCTTTAAAATATTTAGATGCACTATTGTAAAGTGACTGTTCCACTGGATGTCATAAGGTGAATGCACCAATTTGTAAGTCGCTCTGGATAAGAGCGTCTGCTAAATGACTTACATGTAATGTAAATGAATGGAATTGGAATGGTGCATGCATCCACATAATAATAATAAATACAAGTCATAATAATAATAACGATTATTGTAATTATTACAGATATTTCATTAATAATAATTATTAGTCCTATGTTGCTATGTCTTGAAAATATGTGACCCTGATATCGATTCCCCCCCCCTAGTTTCCGCATTAACAGTTTAAACCAGCCTAAAAAAATGACCCTGATAAATAAACCGCAGTCAGTCGTACAATTTGCATTTCCCCTCAAAGTTACAATTTGACTGTCTGATGCAAACTCCACCCATCCTCTTTCGGTTACAGCGTTCTTATTACACCTCAGTGGGTTACAGCCGTTCTTAGCTGTGAACCAATTGATTCACGCTTAAGCCTTGTGTTTTTTCCGACTCTACAAGGCTGCTAGGAAAAGTGGGGGAGTGACGACTTGTTCCTGGAAGAGCCAGCCTGCGGAGTCAGTCACATTTTTGGCTGGGATTCAATGACTGAGCCAGACACACACAAACACAGATAGGGGCTGCGAGGGAGAGAGAGGGGCGAGTGAGTGAGCAAGCGCAACCCAGCTCACAGACTAGCCATCTCCAGTACACAGGCATATCGAACAGCAGGGGCAGACGGAGTGTATGCGTGCGGCTATACTGCAGTATTCCACAGTTTAAAGGAGGTTCCACGCGGGTTATTACTGTGTTTTATACCGGATTTATAGAGGGAGAAGGCTTTGCTTTATCGGTCGATACTTTTTCTGAAACTTCAAAAGCATTAATCATTTTTGGAGGAGTTTCAGAAGGACGCGTTTTAGATATGGACTGTCAGGAGTGTACTGCAGGGGAAGACTCGCCCGTGTCACCATTCGCTTAGTAGGCTAGTCAACGGAATTGGAAACTCACTGCTCGGTACTTTTTTGTGGATGTTTGATGAAGCGCTTTCTGCACTTGGCTAATTCTCGGAGACCTTGGATTTACAAGGAACCCGAACCTATCGTGGCTTTCAATTGTTTTAGTTTGCCCCAGTTGAAAGGAACTCTCGCTTTCAAAGTCGTAGTGAAAACATGGAGACTGTAACTCGACAAAGCTTCCAACCTCACCCAGGACTGCAACAAACTCTCAAGCAGTTTCATCTGAGTTCTATGATCTCCCTCGGCGGACCGGCGGCATTTTCTGCTCGATGGCCACATGACCTCCTGTTCAAGAAGGATGGGAAAGAGCCCGAGCCCGTGCTGCATCTTCCAATGCAGCCGCCGACAGTGATGCCGGGACCACTCTTCATCCCCTCCGACCGCTCCACTGAGAGGTGCGAGACGGTCCTGGAGACCGAGACTGTCTCCTGTTTCGTGGTCGGCGGCGAGAAACGGCTGTGCCTGCCGCAGATCCTCAACACCGTACTGCGGGATTTCTCCCTTCAACAGATCAACTCGGTGTGCGACGACCTCCACATCTACTGCTCCAGGTGCACGGCAGAACAGCTGGAGATCCTCAAAGTCATGGGAATTCTCCCCTTCTCGGCGCCTTCCTGCGGACTCATCACCAAAACGGACGCGGAGCGCCTGTGCAATGCCCTGATTTACGGAGGCACCTACCCGCCGCACTGCAAGAAAGAGTTCACGGGCTCACTGGAGCTGGAGTTCACGGAGAAAAGCCTCAAAATATACCACGAGTGTTTCGGAAAGTGCAAGGGTCTCTTCGTCCCGGAGCTGTACACCAGCCCCAACGCAGCCTGCATCCAGTGCATGCACTGCAGACTCATGTACCCGACCCATAAGTTCGTGGTGCACAGTCACAAATCGTTGGAAAACAGGACTTGCCACTGGGGCTTCGACTCCGCCAACTGGAGGGCATACATCCTCTTGGACCAGGATTACACGGGGAAAGAGAAGGCGCGCCTGGAGCAGCATTTGGACGAGATTAAAGAGAAATTTGATTTCTCCAACAAATATAAGAGGAAAGCATCCAGGGTGAGTTGAACTAATTTGTTATAATGACGTTACACAGTGTTGCAAGTGTTGTTACACTATACGAGTTGTTACACTGCTGTCACAAAAACACTCTGTATTGAGCGTTTTTCCTCTTTTATTTTACTTGCGTTTTGTTTTGTCTTCTTGCAAATACACTATTATCTCGGACTAAGAGTCAAAGATTCGTATCTCGAGAACAGAATAGACTATTGGCGCAATGACTTGTCCCAGCCATGGGCTAGTTTACACTGGAGGCGAGTCCTTCCAAGATTGGGTTACTCTCCACATATTGTTACTAATTGTCCACCAAGAACAGCTAAACGGCTCTGGTGGCAATACAACCATTATGTGCCCGTGAAACACTTCTGCGGGTGTCAACGGCTCAATGATATTGGCCTAACTGTACATACAATCCCATTTACCAACAAATGGCCCAATGATGGTGTTACGACAACTATCGAAACCCATGTGACGTATAAGGTCGAGGAAATCATGTAATAATTTCTAAAGTTGCAAAACACTGTTTGTAGGTGTATAGTTTAAACTCCCCTCTGTCCTGCACGCATCCCCCTCCCCCCAGGTCTGCACACATCCCCCCAGGTCACGCGGTGTGGGCTGCCGCTCGCTCATTCCGCACTTTGCTGTGTATTGTGGCTTACTGGCTGTGTTTGAGAAACAGGTCCTTCAAGGTGGATGTGTCACTGTGCCATTAACGAGGGGTTCATCCGTGGGTAGTGGCGTGGAGCTCCCATGAGGGTGGTTGGCGCGGCTGGATTTATTAGAGCACGCAGATATGTCAGTTGTCTGCCTCGACAGGCCATTACAGTAGCAGACGGCTACTTTTTCAACTGAATAACCAGTAGGCTACTACTACCCTTTTCATGTCTGTGTTTGTGGCAATGGGTTAGCCTGGTATATGCTAGTGGTATCAGATAAAGAACAGTCCTGTGCAACAGCCTGCGGCTATGGAATCCTGACCTGTTCACCGGACGTGCTACCTGTCCCAGACCTGCGGTTTTCAACTCTCTAGAGACAGCAGGAGAGGTAGAGATACTCTTAATGATAGGCTATGAAAAGCCAACTGACATGTACTCCTGAAGTGCTGACTTGCTGCACCCTCGACAACTACTGTGATTATGATTATTTGACCCTGCTGGTCATTTATGAACATTTGAACATCTTGGCCATGTTCTGTTATAATCTCCACCCGGCACAGCCAGAAGAGGACTGGCCACCCCACATAGCGAGGGGAGTTTTTGGGGGAGTTTTTCTGCCATCGATGTATTGCTTGCTGTGGGTTTTAGCACTGTCTGACATAGCCATGGTTTCTCTGTGATTTGGAACAGGATTCAAATATTACCTTTTTTTTTTAAATCAAATGCAGTGTTTCTCCATGGCAGGCCATCAGATGAGCCCTAAATGATGTGGAGGGGAGTTTATCAAACATGCAAAAGGGGCTCAGTGTGGCCTCTCCTGTATGCCCCCCAAGCTGACTTTTTTGAGGGTAATTGAGCTTTATGAACAGCATGGGGGCCTCTGGTGGCCTAACCCTGACTTTTACATTGGTGTCTAGGCCATAGCCTAGCGCTGCTACTACAGCAGACAGAGAGCCCTGAATCTAAATCCTATGGAGGGATTAGGTCTGTGCTTTGGGGAGGGCAGGCAGGCAAGCAGAGGGGGGATCAGTCCACCCCCTCCTCCACTCTTCCTCCAACTAAGACTGATAAAAGAGCCCCCCCCTCCACTCTTCCTCCAACTAAGACTGATAAAAGAGCCCCCTCCTCCACTCTTCCTCCAACTAAGACTGATAAAAGAGCCCCCTCCCCCACTCTTCCTCCAACTAAGACTTTATAAAAGAGCCCCTCCTCCACTCTTCCTCCAACTAAGACTGATAAAAGAGCCCCTCCTCCACTCTTCCTCCAACTAAGACTGATAAAAGAGCCCCCACCTCCACTCTTCCTCCAACTAAGACTGATAAAAGAGCCCCTTCCTCCACTCTTCCTCCAACTAAGACTGATAAAAGAGCCCCCTCCTCCACTCTTCCTCCAACTAAGACTTTATAAAAGAGCCCCCTCCTCCACTCTTCCTCCAACTACAACTGATAAAAGAGCCCCCTCCTCCACTCTTCCTCCAACTAAAACAGATAAAAGAGCCCCCTCCTCCACTCTTCCTCCAACTAAGACAGATAAAAGAGCCCCCTCCTCCACTCTTCCTCCAACTAAGACTGATAAAGAGCCCCCTCCCCCACTCTTCCTCCAACTAAGACAGATAAAAGAGCCCCTTCCTCCACTCTTCCTCCAACTAAGACTAATAAAAGAGCCCCCTCCTCCACTCTTCCTCCAACTAAGACAGATAAAAGAGCCCCCTCCTCCACTCTTACTCCAACTAAGACTCATAAAAGAGCCCCTCCTCCACTCTTTCTCCAACTAAGACTTTATAAAAGAGCCCCTCCCTCCACTCTTCCTCCAACTACAACTGATAAAAGAGCCCCTCCTCCACTCTTCCTCCAACTAAAACAGATAAAAGAGCCCCCTCCTCCACTCTTCCTCCAACTAAGACAGATAAAAGAGCCCCCTCCCCCACTCTTCCTCCAACTAAGACTGATAAAAGAGCCCCCTCCTCCACTCTTCCTCCAACTAAGACAGATAAAAGAGCCCCTCCACTCTTCCTCCAACTAAGACAGATAAAAGAGCCCCCTCCACAAATGAAAGGCAAGCATGGCCATTTGCATGAACTGTTACACATGAATAGAGTTGATAAAGCAGGGACAGGAGTATTGTGGTGGAAACATAATATGATCCCAACAAAGGAGAGCATTCACACACACACACACACACACACACACACACACACACACACACACACACACACACACACACACACACACACACACACACACACACACACACACACACACACACACACACACACACACACACACACACACACACACACACGTTATTCCCTTCCCCCCAATGACATACTCCGTTGCCCCTCTTGGCATGAAAGGAGGGTGAAAGGAGAGTGGGTGATTATGTTAGGAGACTTTTCGGTGGGCCATACAAACAAAGTGGAAGTGTTTACCAACAGGACTCTCACAGTTCTCTAGCACAGCCTTTACCCTTCTGTTTGCCAGTGTGTCAACAGGGCCAGAGCCTTGTCATGCACGTGCTCTTGCCCCTGTATTTAGGTTTGAGTGGAGCGACCTAAAGGAATTTAAAGGCCTCTTCTATTTTTATATGGGCTCAAAAGACCCCTGTGTGTTAGTAATGGTTAATATATTCACTCTCCCAAGCCTAGTTTAAATCCACTCTTTATTTAGGATTTTTGTTTATTTCCCTTTGTTTTTTTTAAAGGAGGGGCTTGGTGAAGGCAATGCTACGGACATCATATTTGCAGAATTATGATCATATTGCTAAACTTCTCTCGCTATAGTAGCCTACAAGTCTCTCTTCAGCAACACATTTCACCTGGGGTGTTACCTGGGGTGTTACCTGGGGTGTTACCTGGGGTGTCACCTGGGGTGTTACCTGGGGTGTTACCTCGGGTGTTACCTGGGGTGTCACCTGGGGTGTTACCTGGGGTGTTACCTGGGGTGTTACCTGGGGTTATTACCTCGGGTGTTACCTGGGGTGATACCTGGGGTGTTACCTGGGGTGTCACCTGGGGTGTTACCTGGGGTGTCACCTGGGGTGTTACCTGGGGTGTTACCTGGGGTGTTACCTGGGGTGTCACCTGGGGTGTTACCTGGGGTGTTACCTTGAGATAGATGTCTTTCACAGAAGAGAAAGACCGGAGTGGTGCTTGACGACATATCGAGAGCATGTCACTACTGTGTTTTGTTGGTGAGGGGAACAGGTGGTTTTGTGGAGGTTTGTGAATGTAGCTAGCAGCCGTCTCACAGTCAGACATAGGAAGTGAGCTTGAAGGACTTCCTGTTCTCCAAGACTCTTTGCTTCTATGAGGTCATGGGCCCTGTGCTTGATAGAAGCAGTCTGTGCATTACACACACACACACACACACACACACACACACACACACACACACACACACACACACACACACACACACACACACACACACACACACACACACACACACACACACACACACACACACACACACACACACACACACACACACACACACTCTTTGCATCATTCCTTCCTTATTGCAGCATACTTCCACCAATAAAAGTCTGTATTGGAATTTGCAGTAAAAGTGCATTATCCGTTTGAATCTGAGACGTGAGAGCGCAGGTGTCGACTGTGGGAGTGCAAACAACAGTGAATGAACAAGTGAGTTAGTACAGGGAACTATTGAATGGTTTCAAAGGTTACCAGTAGGGTGTGGAGCAGGTGGCTCAGTCTCTTCAGTTCAACATGCCAATGCTGGTTTCTGGCTGGTACACATGTGGGTCGCAAACATAATCAGTGGCTTTCCACATCAGGAGGTTTTGATACGGATGGCAGCCGCAGATTTAGTAGCGCGCTAGGTTTTATTTCACCTCAAGACGGTGTGATTTATACACGCCCCATCTGTTGGGAGGAGATATGAATGAGAGAGAGAGAAGGGGACAGAGTACATTTCCAGCCTCCAGTTGGGGCTTGGTTTATGCACAAGCAGTTTAGGTTTCCACCAACGACCATGTTTTGAAACAGCAGCACCGGCTTTAGGTTGTGTAAGCTGAGAAAAGGGAAATATAAAAACCTTCAGACTCAGAGACTAACTTGAACAACGCTGTCAATGGTTGTCTCTGCCTGGTCCTTTACTGTAGCTGGCTGGCGTGGAAGGGCTTTCAGACACGGTTTGGGGTTTTGACAGAAGCCACATTGGGGAAGCCAGCAGACAAGACTAGTAGTTAGTCTAGGCTGGGAGCAAGAGAGTTTCGACAGACGTTGCATTCCAGACCCGCCACTCCCTGAGAGAGAGAGGGGGGGGGGGGGCAAGCCCATAACACAAGCCAACCCTCCCGAATGGGCATGAATGAAGCATGTACCCACACCTGCCCAGCGCTGTTTAAATCAATCCTCCACTGCTCAGGCTCTTACCTCGCTTTCTTTCTTTTGTTTTCCCTCTGTGTTTCATTCTCACTCCGGGGTGGCGAGTAAGGCTTTTAGAGACATAGAGCAGTTGTTAACTGAGGAGAGAGGCTGTGAAGGAGGTGGTGTGTTCGATGTTTCAATCTGTCATCTGAAGGACGTTTATGAGGATGCTTTTCGTCTCCAGTTGCAATTTAGTTTGAAAATGTCAGAACCCTAAAACTAGTCCGAGTTTGTAGCCTCAAAAGGGTGGAGAAAGTAGAAGAAAGATGCCATTTTGTACAGTGCAAGCTAGGCAGCAGGCAGCCCCCCCCACTTTCTCTCTCTCTCTCTCTCTCTCTCTCTCTCTCTCTCTCTCTCTCTCTCTCTCTCTCTCTCTCTCTCTCTCTCTCTCTCTCTCTCTCTCTCTCTCTCTCACTCACTCACTCTGCAGAGTCAGCCCTTTAGCAAGGTCTGGGGGCCTCGTTGTTTTCAAAAGTACTGCTCCCAAAGCGTGGCTGGGCTCCAGACCCCATTTCGCAGGGGCTGAAACTTCCCTTCCACTGCCCAAAAATGTCCCAGTGCACCTTGGGATATCTGGCCTCCAGCTGAAGGGGTCGCTTGTTGGAGGAGGGGGGGGTAGGAAGTGAACTCCCTGAGTGAATAGAGGCCATGTCCTGTTTCATATTCAAGGCATAGGCCTTCTGACAGAGAGCCATACCCTCGCTGCGGACAGTACAACAGCTAGTAGCCATGCATATCAATGGCCACAGAGAGAATATACCTCACTGCTTTCAGGGGGTTTTACAGTTGTGAAAATGCAGCAACTGCAGCTGAATTAAAATACTCTCAATTACAGCGATGGACTGATAATTTTGAGGTAGTGGTGATGATGTGGAATGATTTAAGAAGGACTTTTTTTGCTTTGTATTGTCATGAGGGTTGTTATGATTGCTGAGGAATCATCCAATGATTCCTGTGCTTGTGTCTGTGCATGGCAGAGAAAATGATCATATTCTCCAGAAGCATGGTCCAAGAGAAAGGAAGCCATTAATTCACTTAGGGTTTAGCTAAATGAGTCCGGCGCCAATCCAATCTCTATCTCTGCACAGGCAGACTGTGACTAGTCTGTGCTGTCTGGGTACAGTGAGCCCTGCCTTGTTAGATCAACTTGACGGTTCTGAGGGATCAATGGGATATTGACAGCCGTGTCTTCCCCTGTCAAGGGCGGCTGAAGACACCA
Source organism: Oncorhynchus gorbuscha (assembly GCF_021184085.1). NCBI lineage: Eukaryota > Metazoa > Chordata > Actinopteri > Salmoniformes > Salmonidae > Oncorhynchus > Oncorhynchus gorbuscha. The sequence goes on from NC_060175.1 coordinate 98,319,622, forward strand.
TCACTCATTCACCTCCGCTACACAACTAGAAGAGACACAGAGATGCCTGTCTTCTCGTCTGACCTCATATCAGTTCTGTCTATGTATATCTATGTATCTATCACACAGGGTAGTTGTGCAATGAACGTCTCGTCAATGAACGTCTCGTCAATGAATGTCTTGTTGCATGATTGTTTAATTATTGTGTTTAGCGAAGCTGTATGCAGTAGAGGTGGACCGATTACGATTTTTCAACACCGTTACCGATTATTGGAGGACCCAAAAAAACGATACCAATTAATTGGCCGATTAAAAAAAATAATATTTGTAATAATGACAATTACAACAATACTGAATGAACACTTATTTTAACTTAATATAATACATCAATAAAATCCATTTAGCCACAAATAATGAAACATGTTCAATTTGGTTTAAATAATGCAAAAACAAAGTGTTGAAGAAAGTAAAAGTGCAATATGTGCTATGTAAGAAAGCTAACGTTTCAGTTCCTTGCTCAGAACATAGGTACATATGAAAGCTGGTGGTTCCTTTTAACATGAGTCAATATTCCCAGGTAAGAAGTTTTAGGTTATATTTATTATAGGAATTATAGGACTATTTCCCTCTAAACCATTTGTATTTCATTAACCTTTGACTATTGGATGTTCTTATAGGCACTTTAGTATTGCCAGTGTAACAGTATAGCTTCCGTCCCTCTCCTCGCTCCTCCCTGGGCTCGAACCAGCAACACAACGACAACAGCCACCATCGAAGCAGCATTACTCATGCAGAGCAAGGGGAACAATTACTAGAAGGCTCAGAGCGAGTGACATTTGAAACGCTATTAGCTCGTGCTAACTAGCTAGCCATTTCACTTCGGTTACACCAGCCTCATCTCAGGAGTTGATAGGCTTGAAGTCATAAACAGCGCAATGCTTGACGCACAACGAAGAGCTGCTGGCAAAACGCACAAAAGTGCTGTTTTAATGAATATTTACGCGCCTGCTTCTGCCTACCACCGCTCAGTCAGATACTTAAATACTTGTATGCTCAGTCAGATTATATGCAACACAGGACACGCTAGATAATATCTAGTAATATCATCAACCATGTGTAGTTAACTAGTGATTATGATTGATTGTTTTTTATAAGATATGTTTAATGCTAGCTAGCAACTTACCTTGGCTTACTGCATTCGCGTAACAGGCAGTCACAGACAGTGTGTGTGGCGTTGTGTGGGCGAGCGGTTTGCTGACGTTAACGTTGTGAACAGAGTGCCCCATGGTGGCGATGGGGTTATGGTATGGGCAGGCATGAGCTACGGACAACAAACACATTTGCATTTTATCGATGGCAGTTTGAATGCACAGAGATACACCATGATGAGATCCCGAGGCCCATTGTCGTGCCCTTCATCCACTGCCATAACCTCATGTTTCAGCATGATAATGCTCAGCCCCATGTCACAAGGATCTGTACACAATTCCTGGAAGCTGAAAATGTCCTAGTTCTTCCATAGCCTGCATAATCACCAGACATGTCACCCATTGAGCATGTTTGGGATGCTCTGGATCGACGTGTATGACAGCTTGTTCCAGTTCCTGCCAATATCCAGCAACTTCACACAGCCATTGGAGAGTAGGAGGACAGCATTCCACAGGCCACAATCAACAGCCTGATCAACTCTATGAGAAGGAGATTTGTCAAGCTGCATCAGGCAAATGGTGGTCACACCAGATACTGACTGGATTTCTGATCCAGTATCTGTGACCAACAGATGCGTATCAGTATTCCCAGTCATGTGAAATCTATAGATTAGGGCCTCATTTATTTCCATTGACTTATATTAATTGTAACTCAGTCAAATTTTAGAAATTGTTGCATGTTGCGTTTATATTTTTGTTCAGTATAGAATGAGAGAGCATGTTCGGGATGCTCTGGATCTACATGTATGACAGCATGTTCCAGTTCCCACCAATATCCAGCAACTTCACACAGCCATCGAAGATGAGTGGTACAACATTCCACAGGCCACAATCAACAACTTGTTCAACTCCATGCAAAGGTCAGTCATGCTGCATGAGGCACATGGTGTTCACACCAGATACTGACTGGTTTTCAGATCCACAAACCTACCTTTTTTTCAACAGATGCACATCTGTATTCCCAGTCGTGTGAAATACATAGATTAGGGCCTAATGACCTGTAACTCAGTTAAATCTTTGAAGTTGATGCATTTCTATTTTTGTTCAGTGTAGAACAGCTCTACCGCTTCTTACATTTACCGGACACTGGTACCCAGAGCGACTTACACTAGTGAGTTCATAGATTTTCTTCATACTGGTCCCCCGTGGGAATTGAACCCACAACTCTGAAGTTGCAAGCACCGTGCTCTACCAACTGAGCCACACAGAACCTTTAGTCTTGGTTTCAATGAGAATGACAGATCTATAACTCACATTTCTATGTGAATTCGGTCAGGTCACCCCCAAAAAGTGACATATTGCGGCTTTAAAGTTAGTCTAACAAAACAGGACATCTGTCTATGTGAAAAGGCTGCTTGTTGGATAGACTTGACAAAACAACGGATCTAGAAGGGATCTAGGTTACGTTTGTTTATTTTTCGAATAGATTTTTTGTTTGTTGTTGCATTTTCTGTTTGATTGCACAACTATGTATTCATATGGTTTAGTACAAAGGGCTGTAGTTCTGACACATGAAGCATTATCTACAGAAGTTACAGTATAATAATTAGTACATTATCATGTTAAGCTCCCAGGGATTTGGTGTTATTACTGTGGCTGCTCTCTCTGTTGGTCGGTAGTTTGATTTCATGAGTCTTTATAGTATTCTCCCCTCGCTCCTCAGTGAGCTTTTCTAGAAGCTCACACTGTCTGCCACCCCTCCTCCACACACACGGAAAGGGGATATCCGGGGGGACGTGTTTAAGCGGCAGAGGCCAAGAGGGCTGGACAGTGCATTAATATACCTGACTGCCTGAGTGACTGGGGTGCAGTGAACAGGGCCGGGTGTGCTGTGTCGGTCGGAAGGAAACATGGAAGGGGAAGAGGAGGGGGAGGAGGAGGAGAGGGGGAGAGGAGGAGGAGGGGAGGATGAGGAGAGGGGGAAGAGGGGGAGAGAGGGGAGAGGAGGAGGAGGAGGAGGGGGAGGAGGAGGAGGAGAGGGGGGAGGAGGAGGAGGAGGAGGAGAGGGGGAGGAGGAGGGGGAGAGGGGAGGGGGAGGGGGAGGAGGAGGAGGGGGGAGGGGGAGGAGGAGGGGGGGAGGAGGAGGGGGGGAGGAGGAGAGGAGGAGAGGAGGAGAGGAGAGGAGGAGGAGGAGAAGGAGGGGAGAGAATACAGGGGAGGTCCCTGTAAATGTTAATTTCCACGGTATCCCTCCTCTCCCCAAAGTGAAAGTAGTGGTGTGTTTTTTTATCAGTCCAGCACTTTTGATGCAAACGATAATGTGGCGTTATTTTGTTGCAAGCTATTTACTATTGATGGCCGATTACCGTAGGTAGCAAGGACCTCCTTGCTTATTTAATGAGATAGCAGAATGACTTGGGGTTTGAAATATTCATAGACACATTGCTCTGCCATACAAACCACCGCCTTGTCCAATTGCCTCAGAGCTTCTACAGCCATCAGCCAATCAATGAACATCTGATGTAGTGTTATTGTTGGTGTAATGAAGCATGTATATGCCCGACATGAAAATCTAAGTCAAACCAAAAGCATTGATAACCAACAGTACTTGGTTCTGAATGGAATGCCCTATAATAATATTAGTGTTAAGCCAGACAGGAAAGTCTCATCAAGTATTTTTGTGTGCACGATAAACATCCAAGTCTATTTCTGTTTTCTTCCAGTCGACAATCACCCCCCTCTTTGGAGTGGATGCTGTTTGTTTTGACTCGTGGCCTATCGCAGTATATCACGAGGCTAAAAACGAGGGGCCGGCGTTCTCGCACGTCTGTGTGTGTGTGTGTGTGTGTATGTGCGTGTGTGTAGATAAAGATAGACACAGTGTTTGGCGAGCCGCGGTGGTACAGTAGTAGCACGTCCGGTATGCAGCTCTCTCTCTCTCGTCAAGGAGTGGCCCATTTACAGGCACTGTCTTGTCATTGGCACACACTGGCACGCAGACACATCCCCCTGCCCTAAGCACCCACTATGAATGACTCAATTGTAAGACAAGACTATACTATACTAATACAACTTGTAGTGAACAATCATATACTCTAGTTCAACTGAAATTCCAGACTAATTGTCAAAAAGAAAGAAGGCAAGACAATGCAGAAACATTTAGATTAGGATGTGTTGGTAAATGGTATGACTTGATGATGCTAGTGGTCCAATCCTGCGTGGGTTTGTAATGGGAAAACGGCTGGTTTTAGAAGGTAGCATATTGCTAAGGGAGAGAAAGAAAGAGAGAGCAAGTAAGAGAAAGAGAGAGAGTAAGAGAAAGAGAGCGAGAGAGAGAGCGAGTGAGTGAGTGAGTGAGTGAGTGAGTGAGTGAGCGAGAGAGAGAGAGAGAGAGAGAGAGAGAGAGTAAGAGAAAGAGAGTGAGAGAGAGCAAGAGAGAGAGAGAGCGAGAGAGAGAGAAAGAGAGTGAGAGAGAGAGTAAGAGAAAGAGAGTGAGAGAGAGCGAGAGAGAGAGAGAAAGAGAGTGAGAGAGAGAGTAAGAGAAAGAGAGTGAGAGAGAGCGGGAGAATGAGAGTCTGAGTAAGAGAGCGAGAGAGAGAGAGAGAGAGAGAGCGAGAGAGAGAGAGAGAGAGAGAGAGAGAGAGAGAGAGAGAGAGAGAGAGAGAGAGCGAGAGCGAGAGAGAGAGAAAAGGTGGGGCTTTGTTGGCATGTCATGGCTGGATGCGGGTGATTTGTGATTCGTCAGCCCGGAGACCCTCTTTGTGTGACAGCGCTTTGTCACATGACCTCCCTCCAAAAATGATGACCCCTATCACCCTCTCACCTCTTTCAGCTTATAAGCCAATAGTGTTTCTCAGAGCAGCTCTCACAGGGGCAGATGGCTGTCTAATGAAGGCAGCCACAAACACACATACACACACACACACACATTGCAGCATACAGACTGCAAATATAATGATTATTATGTTTATGCAGCACTATCACAAATGCCGTCAAACAGTACAGTCATTTAAAGGTAAAGAAATGTACATTCTGTTTTGGTGAAAGTGTTTAAGATATGATGCTTCGCAGTGAGGTCTTTTTAATCCCTGATCTAATCATCTAATGTTTACAAAGCCAAATACCTGACTGAGACAAAATGGAACATTTGAATAGGAATGGTCTATTCCGCTTCATTTGATGTGTGATGGGCTTAGGCAAGTGTGTGTTTGTGTTCTGTTGGAGGAGATTAGCAAGAGCTCATTGCCTACTCATTTCCATCCCCACCTGCCTGTCTCCCACGGTGACGGGGGCTCGCCACTCCCCACCAGCACTACACACACACGCACGCACGCACGCACGCACGCACGCACGCACGCACGCACGCACACACACACACACACACACACACACACACACACACACACACACACACACACACACACACACACACACACACACACACACACACAGAGACGCACAGACGCACGCACACACACACACACACACACACGCACGCACGCACGCACGCACGCACGCACGCACGCACGCACGCACGCACACACACACACACACACACACACACACACACACACACACACACACACACACAGATTATTAGAGAGCTTGCAAATTTCACCACCTTCCGGAGACACCTGAAACCCCACCTCTTTAAGGAATACCTAGGATAGGTTACACAACACCACTCACCCCACCCACAAGTTTTAGATGCACTATTGTTAAGTGACTGTCCCACTGGATGTCATAAGGTGAATGCACCAATTTGTAAGTCGCTCTGGATAAGAGCGTCTGCTAAATGACTTAAATGAAAATGTAATGTAATCTAAATGAATTAAACAGTCAAATCATCGCAATATTATCATATAAAACGGACCCATTGCCACATTACAAGAAAAAGCTTAGCAATTTCAACCAATCACCGCACATTTACAACATAGTATAATTCAATCAAACCACATTTCAAAAACGTTTGCCCTTGTCAGGGGCGGCAGGTAGCCTAGTGGTTAGAGGGTAGAGGCGGCAGCGTAGCCTAGTGTTTAGAGGGTAGAGGCGGCAGGTAGCCTAGTGGTTAGAGCATTGGGCTGAATCAAATCCCAGAGCTGACAAGGTAAAAAACTGTTGTTCTGCCCCTGAACCAGGCAGTTAACCCACTGTTCCTTTGGCCGTCATTGTAAATAAGAATTTGTTCTTAACCGACTTGCCTGGATAAAAAAATGTCAGGGTATTTTTCGCGATAAATTGGACAAGATCATTGGGGGAAGGAAATACTGAAGAGGGGTCATGCGAGCTTAGCTGCAGTCATGTCGAAGGGCAGCTCCCATGGGCTCTGGGAGGTATTCTGTCTGTGGAGGGCATCAGCTGGGACTCTTGCCCCATGCTGCCAAGTCAAATGACGACTAGAGTTCTCTACTGCGTATGGTCGGAGCCCTCATGCCTCCTACTACCTCTGTTTGCTCTTCTCTTCCTAGAGCTTCACTTCTATCAGCCGTTGTTGTGGCAGTCTCGTGTAGGGCTCATGAAGTAGATATCATTCTTGTCATTCTTGTTGACTGCCCAGCACCCAAAGGGTCTGCAACTGTAGTACTTCACACTTCGTGGCAGTCCTGTCCAAGGAAAGGGTGAGTCTGGACCCTTGAAGCTAAGCTAAGACCCTTCTGCCTAGCTAAAGTGCCAAGAAGGCATAGGCCTACATGCAAAGAGTTGGAGTAGACTGACACTGTTGCTCCATTAACATTCATTTAATCTTACTGTATATATCTTATAGTATATCTTACAGAGACACGATGAAGCATACCCTCCCCTTTTTATATAAAATCAAAAAGGAAAGCAGCATTTCCTCAGAAACATTGAATGTGTGGCTGTTTACTTTTGGCCAGTGTGGGAACTGTGTGGTGTCTCTCGTGTGGAGAGAGAGGGCAGGGCAGAGATATCAATCAGTAAACATCTGTGATCTTTGCTTTGTTTAGTCTACTGACTCACTGCGATGTCTGCCTGCTCACTGCGATGTCTGCCTGCTCACTGCGATGTCTGCCTGCTCACTGCGATGTCTGCCTGCTCACTGCGATGTCTGCCTGCACACTGCGATGTCTGCCTGCTCACTGCGATGTCTGCCTGCACACTGCGATGTCTGCCTGCTCACTGCGATGTCTGCCTGCTCACTGCGATGTCTGCCTGCTCACTGCCTGGGTTAATCTCGCACAAGATGAATCCGATTGGAGATGGACTTAATTGCCCTATCGATCCAACAAAGCACTTGTTCTGAACTTTGACCTGCGACTATGAATCACCACAGCTGTGCTACGTTTTGTAACATATGGAAAGATGCATATTCCTGTGTGAAATCCATGCCTCCTCAGTTATAACTCTAGTACAGGCTACTATCCACTCTAGTTGTCAGCAGTATACATGTACTACCTATCCATATCTTGTATCATGCTATACACTGACCCAACAAAATACTTGTTATGTTTTATTGGGCAGTTTTTGGTCATTTATTCCCATTCTAGATTTAAGATATTATTTTTTTCCCAAAACAAGTATTAGATGTAGGACTTGTACTCCAAGTGTATAGTTAGAAATGTAGAAAACGTATTGGATGTCAAAGGACATCAACGTAAGGGAATTGGGGAGGGTAGTGTGTCATCAACATAAGGGAATTGGGAGGGTAGTGTGTCATCAACATAAGGGAATTGGGAGGGTAGTGTGTCATCAACATAAGGGAATTGGGAGGGTAGTGTGTCATCAACATAAGGGAATTGGGAGGGTAGTGTGTCATCAACATAAGGGAATTGGGAAACATAGACTAGTGTGTCCAGTATCAACATAAGGAGAGAGAATTGGGAAATGGGTTAGTGTGACATCAACAAAGAGAAGGGAGATTGAACTGACGTCTGTGACCAGTGGGAAGTTGCAGTTAGACAGGGGTTAGAGGAGAGAGACAGAGAAAGAGAGAGAGACTGAGAGAGTTAGAAGGGGGTTAGAGGAGAGAGACAGAGAAAGAGAGAGAGACTGAGAGAGTTAGAAGGGGGTTAGAGGAAGAGACAGATGAGAGAGAGAGACTGAGAGAGTTAGAAGGGGGTTAGAGGAGAGAGACAGAGAAAGAGAGAGAGACTGAGAGAGTTAGAAGGGGGTTAGAGGAGAGAGACAGAGAAAGAACGTGAGAGAGACTGAGAGAGTTAGAAGGGGGTTAGAGGAGAGAGACAGAGAAAGAGAGAGAGACTGAGAGAGTTAGAAGGGGGTTAGAGGAGAGAGACAGAGAAAGAGAGAGAGACTGAGAGAGTTAGAAGGGGGTTAGAGGAGAGAGACAGAGAAAGAGAGAGAGACTGAGAGAGTTAGAAGGGGGTTAGAGGAGAGAGACAGAGAAAGAGAGAGAGACTGAGAGAGTTAGAAGGGGGTTAGAGGAGAGAGACAGAGAAAGAGAGAGAGACTGAGAGAGTTAGAAGGGGGTTAGAGGAGAGAGACAGAGAAAGAGAGAGAGACTGAGAGAGTTAGAAGGGGTTAGAGGAGAGAGACAGAGAAAGAGAGAGAGACTGAGAGAGTTAGAAGGGGGTTAGAGGAGAGAGACAGAGAAAGAGAGAGAGACTGAGAGAGTTAGAAGGGGAGAGACAGAGAAAGAGAGAGAGACTGAGAGAGTTAGAAGGGGGTTAGAGGAAAGACAGAGAAAGAGAGAGACTGAGAGAGTTAGAAGGGGGTTAGAGGAGAGAGACAGAGAAAGAGAGAGAGACTGAGAGAGTTAGAAGGGGGTTAGAGGAGAGAGACAGAGAAAGAGAGAGAGACTGAGAGAGTTAGAAGGGGGTTAGAGGAGAGAGACAGAGAAAGAGAGAGAGACTGAGAGAGTTAGAAGGGGGTTAGAGGAGAGAGACAGAGAAAGAGAGAGAGAGACTGAGAGAGTTAGAAGGGGGTTAGAGGAGAGAGACAGAGAAAGAGAGAGAGACTGAGAGAGTTAGAAGGGGGTTAGAGGAGAGAGACAGAGAAAGAGAGAGAGACTGAGAGAGTTAGAAGGGGGTTAGAGGAGAGAGACAGAGAAAGAGAGAGAGACTGAGAGAGTTAGAAGGGGGTTAGAGGAGAGAGACAGAGAAAGAGAGAGACTGAGAGAGTTAGAAGGGGGTTAGAGGAGAGAGACAGAGAAAGAGAGAGAGACTGAGAGAGTTAGAAGGGGGTTAGAGGAGAGAGACAGAGAAAGAGAGAGAGACTGAGAGAGTTAGAAGGGGGAGAGTTAGAAGGGGGTTAGAGGAGTGAGACAGAGACAGAGAAAGAGAGACTGAGAGAGTTAGAGAGGGTTAGAAGAGAGACAGAGAAAGAGGAGAGAGACAGAGAAAGAGAGAGAGAGAGAGAGACTGAGAGAGTTAGAAGGGGGTTAGGGGGGAGAGAGAGAGAAGGGGGTTAGGGGGAGAGAGAGAGAGGGGAGGGGGGTTAGAGGTGAGAGCTAGAGACAGAAGGGTGGTATTGTGCTGTTGGTGGCTCACCCAGGGGATCAGAGATCAAATCCCAGTCTCAGGACACTCTTCCCCTCAGTCTGCCAGGAGTCACTGAACACACACTGGAACTAGTGAGCAAATAGTTGGAATTTACACTGATAGCAAGGTTGGCTCAGTTGAGACTAATTAGAAAGTAAGGTAGTTCAATTTTGACTGATTAGAAAGCAAGGTTGGCTCAGTTTAGACTGATTAGAAAGCAAGTTTGGCTCAGTTTAGACTGATTAGAAGGCACGGTTGGCTCAGTTTAGACTGATTAGAAAGCTTAGGTTGGCTCAGTTTAGACTGATTAGAAAGCATGGGTTGGCTCAGTTTAGACTGATTAGAAAGCATGGGTTGGCTCAGTTTAGACTGATTAGAAAGCATGGGTTGGCTCAGTTTAGACTGATTAGAAAGCAAGGTTGTCTCAGTTTAGACTGATTAGAAAGCAAGGTTGGCTCAGTTTAGACTGATTAGAAAGCATGGGTTCGCTCAGTTTAGACTGATTAGAAAGCATGGGTTGGCTCAGTTTAGACTGACTAGAAAGCATGGGTTGGCTCAGTTTAGACTGATTAGAAAGCAAGGTTGGCTCAGTTTAGACTGATTAGAAAGCATGGGTTGGCTCAGTTTAGACGATTAGAAAGCATGGGTTGGCTCAGTTTAGACTGAATAGAAAGCATGGGTTGGCTCAGTTTAGACTGAATAGAAAGCATGGGTTGGCTCAGTTTAGACTGATTAGAAAGCAAGGTTGGCTCAGTTTAGACTGATTAGAACGCATGGGTTGGCTCAGTTTAGACTGATTAGAAAGTAAGGGAGTTCAATTTTGACTGATTAGAAAGCAAGGTTGGCTCAGTTTAGACTAATTAGAAAGTAAGGGAGTTCAATTTTGACTGATTAGAAAGCAAGGTTGGCTCAGTTTAGACTAATTAGAAAGTAAGGGAGTTCAATTTTGACTGATTAGAAAGCAAGGTTGGCTCAGTTTAGACTGATTAGAAAGCAAGTTTGGCTCAGTTTAGACTGATTAGAAGGCACGGTTGGCTCAGTTTAGACTGATTAGAAAGCTTGGGTTGGCTCAGTTTAGACTGATTAGAAAGCATGAGTTGGCTCAGTTTAGACTGATTAGAAAGCATGGGTTGGCTCAGTTTAGACTGATTAGAAAGCATGGGTTGGCTCAGTTTAGACTGATTAGAAAGCAAGGTTGGCTCAGTTTAGACTGATTAGAAAGCAAGGTTGGCTCAGTTTAGACTGATTAGAATGCATGGGTTCGCTCAGTTTAGACTGATTAGAAAGCATGGGTTGGCTCAGTTTAGACTGACTAGAAAGCATGGGTTGGCTCAGTTTAGACTGATTAGAAAGCAAGGTTGGCTCAGTTTAGACTGATTAGAAAGCATGGGCTGGCTCAGTTTAGACTGAATAGAAAGCATGGGTTGGCTCAGTTTAGACTGATTAGAAAGCATGGGTTGGCTCAGTTTAGACTGATTAGAAAGCAAGGTTGGCTCAGTTTAGACTGATTAGAACGCATGGGTTGGCTCAGTTTAGACTGATTAGAAAGCATGGGTTGGCTCAGTTTAGACTGGAGTTAAAGGCTTTTTGGCTTTTTTTTGTTTAGGCTGCAGCTAGCCGACTGAGGCAGCAACAGAAACAAACTCGGCGGCCAGCCACACCTTGGCAGATTTATCCTGGCCCTGCCCCCAGATCAGTTTACGCCTCAGGAATGAAGTGTTGGAAACAATGACTTATAATGTCATTAACATCCTTCCTGCAGCCTCTTCCCCCACCTCCAATCATCCATCCTGCAGCCTCTTCCTCTATCTCCAATCATCCTTCCTGCAGCCTCTTCCTCCACCTCCAATCATCCTTCCTACAGCCTCTTCCTCCACCTCCACCTCCATTCATCCTTCCTGCAGCCTCTTCCCCCACCTCCAATCATCCTTCCTGCAGCCTCTTCCCCCACCTCCAATCATCCATCCTGCAGCCTCTTCCTCTATCTCCAATCATCCTTCCTGCAGCCTCTTCCTCCACCTCCATTCATCCTTCCTGCAGCCTCTTCCTCCACCTCCAATCATCTTTCCTGCAGCCTCTTCCTCCACCTCCACCTCCAATCATCCATCATGTAGCCTCTTCCTCTACCTCCAATCATCCTTCCTGCAGCCTCTTCCTCTACCTCCATTCATCCTTCCTGCAGCCTCTTCCTCTACCTCCAATCATCCTTCCTGCAGCCTCTTCCTCTACCTCCATTCATCCTTCCTGCAGCCTCTTCCCCCACCTCCAATCATCCATCCTGCAGCCTCTTCCTCTACCTCCAATCATCCTTCCTGCAGCCTCTTCCTCCACCTCCATTCATCCTTCCTGCAGCCTCTTCCTCCACCTCCAATCATCTTTCCTGCAGCCTCTTCCTCCACCTCCACCTCCAATCATCCATCATGTAGCCTCTTCCTCTACCTCCAATCATCCTTCCTGCAGCCTCTTCCTCTACCTCCATTCATCCTTCCTGTAGCCTCTTCCTCCACCTCCAATCATCCTTCCTGCAGCCTCTTCCCCACCTCCAATCATCCATCCTGCAGCCTCTTCCTCTACCTCCAATCATCCTTCCTGCAGCCTCTTCCCCACCTCCATTCATCCTTCCTGCAGCTTCTTCCTCCACCTCCACCTCCAATCATCCTTCCTGCAGCCTCTTCCTCCACCTCTACCTCAAATCATCCTTCCTGCAGCCTCTTCCTCCACCTCCAATCATCCATCCTGCAGCCTCTTCCTCTATCTCCAATCATCCTTCCTGCAGCCTCTTCCTCCACCTCCAATCATCCCTCCTGCAGCCTCTTCCTCCACCTCCACCTCCATTCATCCTTCCTGCAGCCTCTTCCTCCACCTCCAAGTCATTGATCTCTTCAATTAATTCCATTCCAGCCCATTCTGGTACACAAGTCCCTCATTCTTTCATTTTTTCTTTCTATCATTCTTTCAGTCTTTCTTTCTTTCCTCATCGCTCGGGTTCTTGCTCTCTTCCTCTCTAGACTTGAGAGAAACCCATTGATTTCAAGCCCCCTCTGCACACACACACACACACACACACACGCACGCACGCACGCACGCACGCACGCACGCACGCACACACACACACACACACACACACACACACACACACACACACACACACACACACACACACACACACACACACACACACACACACACAAATAGATGCAGGCATGCACACACACCCTCCAGTCAAACACACTCACCACCATTGACACAAACACTCATAGCCATAGAATTAGGTACATACATTCATGTGCACACAGTCAAACATCCTCACATGCTATTTACACACACTTACACTCCCCCAGGGCAGACAATGGGTCTCTTGAAGCCCTTGTAATTCATGTAATTGTAGATGTGCAGACAGGGAAATGTGTGTGTGTAACAGCCTCCTCAGTGTAAAGTCTACCCAGGAGTACAAAGGCATTATTTCCCTGCTTCAGCCCCTCTCCCTGCCTGTTCATCAAAGGGGAGACTGTCAAGGCTATCTTCAGCAGTAGGACATCTGTTAATATAAAGCATACCGCCATTTATATCCGTCGCTGTCAATCTCTCTCCACATGCGTGTGTTGTGGGGTGTGTGTGGGGTGCCTGTGGGGGCGGGGTGGTGGTAATTCTTATTCTGTCTCCTGTGACCTCTACCCCCTTCACTCGGCTCATCTGGTTGCCCTGTTTAATTATCTTCATGCAAACGCACGCACACACACGCACGCACGCACACACGCACGCACGCACGCACGCACGCACGCACGCACGCACGCACGCACGCACGCACGCACGCACGCACGCACGCACGCACACACACACACACACACACACACACACACACACACACACACACACACACACACACACACACACACACACACACACACACACACACACACACACACACACACAGGTCAGGCCTTACGCTGAACCTTGGCCTCTGAAACACACAGACCCACCCAGAGAATGATGGAAACCTCCCTCCCTCGTTTCTTTTCTCTATTCCATCCCCCTCTCCTGACCTGACCACTTGGGTCTTTTGCACGGCTCTGTATGAAACAGACTCCTTTGTGTGTGTGTGTGTGTGTGTGTGTGTGTGTGTGTGTGTGTGTGTGTGTATGTGTGTATTTGGTCTGTACAGCAGCCACTCTTTCACAAACAGCCCAACAGATAGGCCTGCATGCTGCCGATACAAATGACTGAACTCTTTGTCCATCAGAGTTTGTTGGACGGTCACAAAAGGAGGGAATATTCTTGGCCCCGCTTCTTGCCCGAGACTTTATTTATTTTACATTTGGAAATCCAATCGGTCTGTATTTTGTGGTAGGAATGATACCTTAGCGAGGTACGTTTTCATAGGAGTGAGGGAGAGAGAGGCTTGGGGTTTTGTACATGTTGGACTTTCCAGTCACCGGCCAAGCCGGACGGTATTATTCTAAGAGAAAATGAGACACGGGGCGAGTGTTTAGTCTTTACCGAAGGACAGAGGGAGAGGTGTTGTGTCTCACGCACGCACGCACGCACGCACGCACGCACGCACGCACGCACGCACGCACGCACGCACGCACACACACACACACACACACACACACACACACACACACACACACACACACACACACACACACACACACACACACACACACACACACACACACACACACACACACACAGGGATACTGCTATGCCTTGTCTTCAAGCTCTACAGCGCTAGCAGAGAAGCTAGCCCACTGGCTTTATTTCAGTGCTTATCCTTATTTCAGTGCTTATCCTATGTTAAATTCTAAAAGTGCTAGGCTACTTGCTAATTTATTTCAGTGCTTATCCTATGCAAAATGCTAACAGTGCTAGGCTACATGATAAACCCTGGGCACTTTTGTGGCTAATGCCGTTCCAGAACGAACCAACACCGGCAAGCTAATAGAGAGTGAGCATGAAATGGAAGGATGGATGGATGGAGGGTTGGATGGATGGATGGTCCCCTCCCTCCTCAGTGCAGCGGTAATGAAATGATAGATACCCAAAGCGAGCTGGCCAGAAGTGAAGGGATGACCTCACAGGCACCTAATCACCGTGGAGGGAGAACTCAGTTGCTAATGTGACCATTAGCATTCTGCTCCGCCGGGAAAACTAACACAGTGAGGGGAGGGAGACTGATGAAAAGACTGATGAAGAATGGAACAAACAGAATACATCTCCTCCTTCTTCATTTTTGGCCCCATTTGACAACATTACTGCCGACAAACTCATGAATCGAACACTCCACTCTTGTGATGTTGTTTGGTGGAGACTGATTTTCATTTGTATCAAGCTCTGGGTGAATAGAGATAGCTTGGTTACTTCAATGCTACGTTTTTGGGGGACTTTTATTGAATGAAGTTAGCTTCAACGCTACGCTAGCTGGTTGTGTGTATTTTGGTACGTTCCACCTGCAGGGATGTCAAATGCCATTGTTGTTTTATTCCTCATACCCGTGCGCCAGGCCGGCAGAAGTTCAAAGGTCATGGAGGTTGCTGATGCCAGAGTTTGCTTCGGTGGAGTGTCCCAGCTACCCCGTGTTCCCCTGCCCCCAAACAGTGGGCCGCCTGTGTGGGCGTGTCATGTGACCTGAGTGGGGTGATCGGCCAGTGGACTAACAGCAGCAGGGCCAGGCGGGGACTAACGGTCCTTTAAAAAGAGACAGAGAGCGCACACGCTTTGTCACTGCCGCACAACCCCCAACACACACACACACAAAAATAGGTGGATGTGGAAAAGAGAGGGAGAGAGTGGCTGATCCCCACCCCCAGCCCCACCCCCACCCCCACCCCACACACCAAAGACCCCATGCACCTTAACGCTCACATGCTGAAATGCGACACCCCCCCCTCTACTTCCTCCTCCTGTCTGACTAAGCAGAGTCAGGCTCAATAAGTCGGTGCTGCTGCTCGTCTGTGGTGTCTCACTGTCACTCTTCCCCCTTCCTGGCAGCTGCTCGTCTGTGGTGTCTCACTGTCACTCTTCCCCCTTCCTGGCAGCTGCTCGTCTGTGGTGTCTCACTGTCACTCTTCCCCCTTCCTGGCAGCTGCTCGTCTGTGGCATCTCACTGTCTCTCTTCCCCCTTCCTGGCAGCTGCTAGTCTGTGGCGTCTCACTGTCTCTCTTCCCCCTTCCTGGCAGCTGCTAGTCTGTGGTGTCTCACTGTCTCTCTTCCCCCATCCTGGCAGCTGCTAGTCTGTGGTGTCTCACTGTCTCTCTTCCCCCTTCCTGGCAGCTGCTCGTCTGTGGTGTCTCACTGTCTCTCTTCCCCTTTCCTGGCAGCTGCTAGTCTGTGGTGTCTCACTGTCTCTCTTCCCCCTTCCTGGCAGCTGCTAGTCTGTGGTGTCTCACTGTCTCTCTTCCCCCTTCCTGGCAGCTGCTAGTCTGTGGTGTTTCACTGTCTCTCTTCCCCCTTCCTGGCAGCTGCTAGTCTGTGGTGTCTTACTGTCTCTCTTCCCCCTTCCTGGCAGCGGGGGAACGGAGACGCTGGTTTTGATGTAACACCACAGCGATTTCCTGTGCGACTGTGATACACCCAGGGTTGTTGTGACTCTGCTTTTGACAGTCACTCAGGGAGTGTCACCTCTCCTGCATTTCATCAACTGTCTTCAACTGTCTACTAGCTACTCCAAGCTTGGTGTGTTCCCAGGCAAGCTGGATTGTGAGTAAAGCATAGGCCTGTCACACATCTCTAGACTACAGGACATAGTACTAGAGGCCTCAATCGTTCATTGAATGTTACCCAGATATTATTGTTCTTCAATTTGCCCCTCCTCTTGTTTCTCTCATTTCCCCCCTCCCTTCTCTCTCATTCTCTCTCTTTTTCCATCCTCTCTCTCTCTCTCTCTCTCTCTCTCTCTCTCTCTCTCTCTCTCTCTCTCTCTCTCTCTCTCTCTCTCTCTCTCTCTCTCTCTCTCTCTCTCTCTCTCTCTCTCTCTTTACCCCATTCCCCCTCTCCTCCCTGTTGATACTTGGCCACTCTGAGCCCTTGTGATCTTGCCTTTGTGCTAAGACCCTCTCCCTCCCAGGGTTCAACTCATTTGGAACAAAATGTCCGGGGCTGAGGTGGAAAGGGCCAGCATGTGCTGATCACCCCGGCTTGTTTGAGACTCCCCAGCACCCGGCCTAAACTAAAGTACCTTTGTACCTGGCCTCACAAAGATAGCCGTCCCAAAACAAAACAAACATCAGAGTTTTTAGACAGGGTGCCTGCCTGAAGTTACAATTAAAACTGTAAATAGTAAGAGGTTGCTGGAGAAAGGACTGTTTCCCTGTTCCCCTCATGACCTACTAAGTCATGATGACCAAGCAACAGGGCAAATGAGGCTTCCTCTTGAGAGGGAGCCGAGGCTGGGCTAAGAACACAACTATTCCATGTCTATTTTTTAACGAGGCATTATTTACTCAGTGTGTGTGCGTCTGTCTGCGCACAAGTGTGGGCCTGTGTGTCGACAGTGGCGCTGTCTGGTGATCTTTGAACCCTTGCTCGTGGCTTTGGCCAGGTCTACAGTAGTAAACAGGACGTAGATAAATGTTTATTTAGCCTTCGATAACCACACACAGAGAGAGATCATTGTAGCGCAGTTGGCATTTGTCATCCTGCGGACAGGAGCGGGTGGTCAAACAGACAATTTTTTTGGGGGGGGGTCCCGCAGATTATTTGCAAACGATTGTCTTTCTGCTTAGCATACGTTATCCAACCTATTGTATTAAAAACACCTCTCTGTCACTGTGCCGCATTACTCACACACTCAGCATTCTGTTCTCCAAGTTCAGTAGCCTAGCTCTTCTCTCCTAGTTGGGCGTGCCAGATCAAGTGCCCCTAAACGTGTGGTCTCAATGAACTAGAGTAGGCTGCCTATGTACCGGCGGAGAATCACGTGGTCATTTTCAAGGAAATTAACAACAAAATATGATTAGTTTACTCCCGTGTCTGTTATTAAATATTGTTAGGCCTAAAGGAAAGAAGGGGAGGGTGCTCAACCAACGAGGTGCAATCAATGGTGAGCGAGTGTTGCACCTTTTCAATAAATATTGATGACGCATTTATTTGTCTCGGCCTGCTAATCTTCCCGATCTTGAAAGGTAGGCTGCATCCTATAATGTAGGTTGTATCCTATAATGTAGGTTGTATCCTAAAAGGTAGGTTGTATCCTATAATGTAGGTTGTATCCTATAAGGTAGGTTGTATCCTAAAAGGTAGGTTGTATCCTATAAGGTAAGTTGTATCCTATAAGGTAGGTTGTATCCTAAAAGGTAGGTTGTATCCTATAAGGTAAGTTGTATCATAAAAGGTAGGTTGTATCCTAAAAGGTAGGTTGTATCCTAAAAGGTAGGTTGTATCCTAAAAGGTAGGTTGTATCCTAAAAGGTAGGTTGTATCCTATAATGTAGGTTGTATCCTATAAGGTAGGTTGTATCCTAAAAGGTAGGTTGTATCCTATAAGGTAGGTTGTATCCTATAATGTAG
This sequence comes from Oncorhynchus gorbuscha, assembly GCF_021184085.1. Lineage (NCBI taxonomy): Eukaryota > Metazoa > Chordata > Actinopteri > Salmoniformes > Salmonidae > Oncorhynchus > Oncorhynchus gorbuscha. Next base: position 98,337,712 of record NC_060175.1, read on the forward strand.
GTTGTATCCTAAAAGGTAGGTTGTATCCTAAAAGGTAGGTTGTATCCTAAAATGTAGGTTGTATCCTAAAAGGTAGGTTGTATCCTAAAAGGTAGGTTGTATCCTAAAAGGTAGGTTGTATCCTAAAAGGTAGGTTGTATCCTATAATGTAAGTTGTATCCTATAAGGTAGGTTGTATCCTAAAAGGTAGGTTGTATCCTATAAGGTAAGTTGTATCCTATAAGGTAGGTTGTATCCTAAAAGGTAGGTTGTATCCTATAAGGTAAGTTGTATCATAAAAGGTAGGTTGTATCCTAAAAGGTAGGTTGTATCCTAAAAGGTAGGTTGTATCCTAAAAGGTAGGTTGTATCCTATAATGTAGGTTGTATCCTAAAAGGTAGGTTGTATCCTAAAAGGTAGGTTGTATCCTATAATGTAGGTTGTATCCTAAAAGGTAGGTTGTATCCTATAATGTAGGTTGTATCCTAAAAGGTAGGTTGTATCCTAAAAGGTAGGTTGTATCCTAAAAGGTAGGTTGTATCCTATAATGTAGGTTGTATCCTATAAGGTAGGTTGTATCCTAAAAGGTAGGTTGTATCCTATAAGGTAGGTTGTATCCTATAATGTAGGTTGTATCCTAAAAGGTAGGTTGTATCCTAAAAGGTAGGTTGTATCCTAAAATGTAGGTTGTATCCTAAAAGGTAGGTTGTATCCTAAAAGGTAGGTTGTATCCTAAAAGGTAGGTTGTATCCTAAAAGGTAGGTTGTATCCTATAATGTAAGTTGTATCCTATAAGGTAGGTTGTATCCTAAAAGGTAGGTTGTATCCTAAAAGGTAGGTTGTATCCTAAAAGGTAGGTTGTATCCTAAAACTAAAAGGTAGGTTGTATCCTAAAAGGTAGGTTGTATCCTAAAAGGTAGGTTGTATCCTAAAAGGTAGGTTGTATCCTAAAAGGTAGGTTGTATCCTATAATGTAGGTTGTATCCTATAAGGTAGGTTGTATCCTAAAAGGTAGGTTGTATCCTAAAAGGTAGGTTGTATCCTAAAAGGTAGGTTGTATCCTAAAAGGTAGGCTGTATCCTAAAAGGTAGGTTGTATCCTAAAAGGTAGGCTGTATCCTAAAAGGTAGGCTGTATCCTAAAAGGTAGGTTGTATCCTAAAAGGTAGGCTGTATCCTATATGCAAAAGGTCCACTCATCATTCCTGTTGCTTCATGTTCAGTAGCCATATCTCTCCTCTCCTAGTTGAGTTTGCCACATCAGGTGTGCTTGTCGAGGAACCTATATGTATGGGCGGAGAAGCACAAGGCAGTCGTCCTGTTTAGCTCAGTTGGTAGAGCATGGCGCTTGTAATGCCAGGGTAGTGGGTTCGATCCCCGGGACCACCCATACGTAGAATGTATGCACACATGACTGTAAGTCGCTTTGGATAAAAGCGTCTGCTAAATGGCATATATATATATATCTTTCCAAGAAAATGTACTTCCTAAAATATGATCAGGCTATAGTTTACTACATTACCTTGAAATAAATGTTTATCACTCTATATTTGTCCATCTGAAAACCTTCCCGCTCCTTAAAGGTAAGTTATATACAAGATATAGATACTTTACTGCTGCGCAACCAAGGCTTGTGGTGTGTGTTTATGGTAGAGCAGGGTGACTCTGATGTGACGAATATACATATATATATATATATATATATATATATATATATATATATATATATATATATATATATATATATATATATATATATATATGTGAGGCTGGGGGTGTATATATATATATATACACCCCCAGCCTCACATCATACAACAACCATTCACCCACATTCATTTAAATGTATACAGAGTTTACATTCACGACTGTACGAATGTGTTCCAAGCAGCTAGATTAACATCATCACAATTCATCAAAATAAATATCAACAATGCATCAAGTCCACAAAGTGCTGTGTCCCGGGAGTAGCCGGAGGGAGTTCAATGTTCTGACTGCTGCGGGGAAATGTTTATTTTTTTAAACGTTCAGTTTTTTTGGGGGAGGGTCAATGACCTGTAGCGCGTTACCAGAGGGGAGGGGCTGGAAGAGGTAATTGGCTGGATGGGATATGCAAAACGTAGCTCAAGAGAAAGTGCAATTGTCCGCTCTCTCTCTCCAGCTTCGCTCTCTTCAAACTTCGTCTAGCCTGTTGGCTGGTATAGCCCAGTAATACAGATAGATTAATATAATGGGCCACGCGAGAATCTATGGTAATTTAACCTATTTCTTAGGCTATTTTGGCACATTTTGATATTGTCTTTAGGGTGCAAAGTTGCTGGGACCATGGCTGGCAAGCGAGCTGCATCACAGACGCCTAAAATAGCATTTTAGGAACTGCGGTTGTGTCCAGGACCAGTTCTTGCGGGTGCGGGTGGGAGTCAGACAGAAAGCCAACAGCTGCGGTATGAAAGAAAAGCTACGAGTGCGGTTGGGAGCGGGAGGAAAAAAAACCTGTCCTCTACCCCCCAGTCTCTGGTACAGGAGGGGCGTCTGGTAATATTGCCTATGTGTAACATTGTCCAGTCACTCAAACTCCCTTTCAGCCTTATAGTTATAACTGCAAAACCTCCCATAAGCCTATAGAAGTACAATGACATTGATGACATTGATGACAGCTAGGCTATATATAAGGCTAAATAAGGCTATATACAAGGCTATATACAAGGCTATATACAAGGCTATATACAAGGCTATATAAGGCTATATACAAGGCTAAATAAGGCTATATACAAGGCTAAATAAGGCTATATACAAGGCTAAATAAGGCTATATACAAGGCTAAATAAGGCTATATACAAGGCTAAATAAGGCTATATACACTAAATAAGGCTATATACAAGGCTAAATAAGGCTATATACAAGGCTATATACAGGCTATATACACGGCTATATACAAGGCTAAATAAGGCTATATACAAGGCTATATACACGGCTATATACACGGCTATATACAAGGCTATATACACGGCTATATACACGGCTATATACAAGGCTATATACACGGCTATATACACGGCTATATATAAGGCTAAATAAGGCTATATACACGGCTATATACAAGGCTATATACACGGCTATATACAAGGCTATATACACACGGCTATATACACGGCTATATACAAGGCTATATACACGGCTATATACACGGCTATATACACGGCTATATACAAGGCTATATACACGGCTATATACAAGGCTATATACAAGGCTATATACGGCTATATATAAGGCTAAATAAGGCTATATACAAGGCTATATACACGGCTATATACAAGTCTATATAAGGCTAAATAAGGCTATATACACGGCTATATACAAGGCTATATACACGGCTATATACACGGCTATATACACGGCTATATACAAGGCTATATACACGGCTATATACAAGGCTATATACACGGCTATATACACGGCTATATACAAGTCTATATAAGGCTAAATAAGGCTATATACAAGGCTATATACAAGTCTATATAAGGCTAAATAAGGCTATATACACGGCTATATACAAGGCTATATACACGGCTATATACACGGCTATATACAAGGCTATATACACGGCTATATACACGGCTATATACAAGGCTATATACACGGCTATATACACGGCTATATACACGGCTATATACAAGGCTATATACAAGGCTATATACACGGCTATATACAAGGCTATATACGGCTATATACACGGCTATATACAAGGCTATATACACGGCTATATATATACACGGCTATATACAAGGCTATATACGGCTATATACACGGCTATATACAAGTCTATATACGGCTATATACACGGCTATATACAAGGCTATATACAAGGCTATATACACGGCTATATACAAGGCTATATACAAGGCTATATACACGGCTATATACAAGGCAATATACAAGGCTATATACACGGCTATATACAAGGCTATATACAAGGCTATATACGGTTATATACAAGGCTATATACAAGGCTATATATACGGTTATATACACGGCTATATACAAGGCTATATACAAGGCTATATACGGTTATATACAAGGCTATATACAAGGCTATATACAAGGCTATATATACGGTTATATACAAGCTATATACAAGGCTATATACAAGGCTATATACGGTTATATACAAGCTATATACAAGACTATATACGGTTATATACAAGCTATATACAAGGCTATATACGGTTATATACAATGCTATATACAAGGCTATATACGGTTATATACAAGCTATATACAAGGCTATATACGGTTATATACAATGCTATATACAAGGCTATATACAAGCTATATACAAGGCTATATACGGTTATATACAATGCTATATACAAGGCTATATACGGTTATATACAAGCTATATACAAGGCTATATACGGTTATATACAAGCTATATACAAGGCTATATACACGGCTATATACAAGGCTATATACACGGCTATATACAAGCTATATACACGGCAATATACACGGTTATATACAATGCTATATATAAGGCTATATACACGGTTATATATAATGCTATATACACGGCTATATACAAGGCTATATACAAGGCTATATACAAGGCTATATACAAGGCTATATACAAGGCTATATACGGTTATATACAAGGCTATATACACGGCTATATACAAGGCTATATATGGTTATATACAAGGCTATATACAAGGCTATATACGGTTATATACAATGCTATATACAAGGTTATATATGGTTATATACAAGGCTATATACGGTTATATACAATGCTATATACACGGCTATATACACGGCAATATACAAGGCTATATACAAGGCTATAAACGGCAATATACACGCCTATATACAGCTATGCTATATACACAGCAATATACAAGGCTATATACCAGGCTATATATGGTTATATACACAGCTATACACACGGCTAAATACAAGGCTATATACGTTTATATACAACACTATATACAAGGCTATATACACGGCTATATACACAGCTATATATGGCTATATACAAGGCTATATACAAGACTATAAAAGGCTATATACACAGCTATATACAAGGCTATATTTGGCTATGCTATATACAAGGCTATATACACAGCTATATACAAGGCTATATACGGCTATGCTACATACAAGGCTATATTCGGTTATATACAAGGCTATATATACGGCTATGCTATATACAAGGCTATATACACAGCTATATACAAGGCTATATATACGGCTATATACAAGGCTATATATACGGCTATATACAAGGCTATATACACAGCTATATACAAGGCTATATACAAGTGCATTTAGGCTTGACCTTAAGATCAATGACCCACAGTTCATTATAGAACTATAGTGCTGCAGTGCAGTGGGTGCATCCCAACTGGTAACCTATTCACTATGTAGTGCATTGCCTTTGACCACTGCACTATATCCCCATTCCCTATGTAGTGCACTACGTTTGACGAGTTGCCATTTGGGACGCAGAGAGTGTCCTCTGCTTAGAGAGAGCTTTCAGTACAGGGCTCCAGGGCAGCTGATCACACCAGCCAGGTTGGCAGAGGATTTCTATTTCAGGCTATTAGTTTGATGGGGTGGTGCAGACAGCCAGACACCTCTATGGAGGATGGGGGAGGGATGAGGGAGTGAAGGAGGGATGAAGGAGGGGGAGTGTGATAATGGATTTAGTTTAACGTGTGTGCCAAGGTGCTAGACAGCGGTAGTCCTCTGTGACAAGCTCCCTCCCTCCCTGTCTGTCTCTCTTTCTCTTTCTCTCTCTCTCTGTCAATCTGTCGCTCTCTCTGTCTGTCTTTCTCTCCCTTTATTTCCACCTCTCTCTCGCTATGTCTCTTTAACTCTCTGAGTGGAGACTGTGCTTAGTGACAGCTCAAGCATTAAGGGACAGGCAGTCTTGTGTGACAAACTGTACTTCACCACTCTCTCTCTCTCTCTCTCTCTCTCTCTCTCTCTCTCTCTCTCTCTCTCTCTCTCTCTCTCTCTCTCTCTCTCTCTCTCTCTCTCTCTCTCTCTCTCTCTCTCTCTCTCTCTCTCTCTCTCTCTCTCTCTCTCGTGCTTTGAGAGAGCTGGAGCATTAAGGGAGAGGCAGTAGACTGTGTGTGTGTCTAACGCGCCGCCCCCGCGCATGCTTGGCCCCACATTATCCCAAATGTCGCTGTGATTGGAGCGCTAATGTGGTTGCTAAGCAAATCTGCCCTTCCTGTGCTTATTACTGTAAGAATGGTTCGGCAGCTTCCTGGCTGGTGGGTTGGACTGGAGCGGAGTGTGCCGGTGTGCTAACGACACACACACACACACACACACACACACACACACACACACACACACACACACACACACACACACACACACACACACACACACACACACACACACACACACACACACACACACACACACACACACACACACACACACACACACACACACACACACACACACACACACACAAACTGTATGTAGAGTAAGTGAATGCACACACAAAGGCGAACACACACACGGCTACATGCAGGCTGAGCAAGCTGTGTCTGTATGCCTGTCTGTTTTCCCAGGCCTCAGGAAGAAGTCAGTCAGTCTCTGTCTGTCTGTTTTTGCTGCAGAAGCCCTCCAGGAAGCAGTCTGTCACTCAGTCTGTCTCTCTCTGTCTGTCTGTGCTGCAGAAGCCCTCCAGGAAGCAGTCTGTCACTCAGTCTGTCTCTCTCTGTCTGTCTGTGCTGCAGAAGCCACGGCCCTCCAGGGAGCACAACAGGAAGCGTGGAGTTTCTCAATGAAATCACCCCAGTAATCATTACATAATCACAGGCTAATGCGCTAGTTCCTTTTGCCCATCCCGAAAGGGTAAAGAGAGCCCAGGCTTAGCGTGCTAGCTAAGCTAGCCTATAGATGTAACTGTACCCTGGCTCTCGGCCACAACTGAGTCTATTTTTGGGTGGCCCAGCCGGTGGAACGTCCTCCTCAACTGGAGAGAAAGTTTTCTCTCAGACGACAAGCCCTGGAACGCTAAATGTATCTTAGCGTAGCCTAGCCCTCTCCCATTCGTTTTCAGCTAGGTTTTCTGTAAGCCGAGCCTGCAGGTGTGGGTCAACTGTCAGGGAGAGACAGGGGGTGGTGAGGAAGAAGGTGAAAGGGAAGGGTCAGTTCCTCAAGGCTCTTTCATTAAATAGGCAGACAGAGAGAACAGCCCAGGGGCTAGCGGTTAGCGCCTGGCTAGCATTCTGTCAGGAGACCCGAGACGGGCGGTGCAGCAATTAGCATAGCCAGAAGACAAGAGATGACGTTATGGCGCGAGAGGTGGAGAGCGAGATCCACTTTCAAACAAGTTTGTTTAGGATTGTTTGTGTGTGTGTCTTCTTCTCAGTATTCTCAGTATTGTAGGCTACTTTTTCCATATGCAGCAGTGTGCAGTAGTCTTCTAGATCACAGGTATTTTCTGTGTACAGTAGTCTTCTAGATCACAGGTATTTTCTGTGTACAGTAGTCTTCTAGAACACAGGTATTTTCTGTGTACAGTAGTCTTCTAGAACACAGGTATTTTCTGTGTACAGTAGTCTTCTAGATCACAGGTATTTTCTGTGTACAGTAGTCTTCTACTCAGAAGTTTCATAGTTGATATGTAGACTATCCCAGAGCTTCCCATTTCCCTGAGTGCTACGCTCCTACCGGCTTCCATGCAATGCTGCATTCATACACTTTTATCAAAAACGGCTCATACAAAAACAACCTGTACATATATATTTCCATTTGCTTGCACTGCTGGTGACGACACATAAATACACAAAATACATATAGAAACTGATGTGCTCAGGCACGCGCTGTGGGACAGCTTTGTATAACGATGACTCATGTCATGGCGTTATAAGGCTCCTATCATCACCATCATTGGGATGTTTCTTAAGTTCAGTTTCGAGCCATCTTTTTCGCTTTTCCAAACACAATAGGGCCTGAGAGAGAGAGAGAGAGACGATGGGAACGTGTGAATGGCAGGCCACTGACTAGAGAGCTTTACTGTAGCCCAGTTCTATTTGCGAGGGGTTCTTTATTTGTGCCTGCTCTGACCTTATTCTAGTTGGCATCGTGTGCGTGAGTAGAGAGCATCTCTTTCCTCTTTCTCTGTCTTTCTCACTCTTTCTCCCTTCCCCACTCCGTAGTTGCATTACAGTGTGGCGTAGTGACCCTGCAGCACAGCTCAGTCTAACACATTCCCAGCTTGGCCTAGCACGCTCCCCTCAGTAGCACTGAGCTGCTACTTACAGTGCAGGCGAACTGGGTGGCATAGCCTATACAGTATATCTACCCTGTAATATGGCAGTACGGATATAGTCTGTTTTATAGCAATAGAAAATATTAGAACCCCTTTGCCTCCAGAATAGAATTCCTCAGGGCATGAAATCCTCAGGGCATACAAGGTTTTGGGAATGTTCGTTTCTTCAATTGGTGTCAAGGGACCTAACAGTGGGGCAGTGAAAACCTTCTCCACACCAGTACAGCACCTCCACCAGCCTCTACCAGGCAGGATGGGTCCATGGACTAATGCTGCTTACACCAAATCCTGGCTCACCTCCGTGTGATGCAACAGGAACCGCGATGTACCTCAATGGACTGTAAAGGAAATCACACTACAAAACTCTCATGCACTTAAGGAAATGATTAATATTATGGATATATTGGAAGTTGTGGATATATGGAGGTTTATGTAATCTGACCTAGTGAGATATACATGGTGGAGGTTCAATCAAGCTAGTTGTCTTTTCTACTTGCTTATGTCATTTCCGCTGGCACCAAAAGTTAAGAGTGTTGATAGGGGACAGAATGCACTCGGACCATCAAATAATTGGTTTACACATTTCTCTTAAAGAATTTCCATGAGGGCGAGGATATTGGAAATGTAATCAAAGTCTACTGGATGACATTTTGTTTTAACCAAGACAGAATAAAGTATTGCTGACTTTTTCCTAGATAACATAGGTACAGCAGATCCCCTTATTGTAGGGGACGCTTTTAAATGCGCCTTTTGAGGCCATCAATTCAGTACTCATGTTTGAAATCAAATAAAACAAAACAATTTAGGTCAAAATACTTCATCTTAAAAATAGACACAGAGGAACTAACAGTACAGTTAGATAGAAATAAAAAAAACTGTACCATAGAGGCATAGAATAAGTTATAGGAAAAACAAAATGGAATGGAGGAACTTATTCAAGAAAGATCCAGTGTAATATATTATAAAAAATGAGGCGAACTGGATGTAATATGTGGAAAAATGCACAAAATCTTCAACATAAAAATGCTACCAAAAATAATGTACATAAACTTGATACATATGATGGTGTCATCCATGATTCATAAAACTATATTTGGAAAGAGGAAGCAAAGTACTTTAAGCATATGTTTTCATCTCTCTCTTCCAGCTCCACTGACTGAAGTTCATTTTAAAAATGTTTTTCTATTAATAGTGTCATGTTAACAGCTATACAGAAATACTAATTTGAAGGCCTAATTACAGAGGGACCTAACGTGTGTCAGGAAAACCTTCTCCACACCAATACAACACCTCCACCAGCCTCTACAAATGGTAGACTATCAGATACTCAGCAAGAAGGTCTGATTTCACTATGACTACAACAAGACCCAGGTGGTAAATATAAAGATTCAGTCCACCTAAAAAACTGGAGGCCCCTTACACTTCAGTGTTGTGATGCCAACGTCCTAGCAAAATGCATAGAGCATAGAATTAAAAAGGTATGGTCGGATATTATTAATCCTAATCAGACAGTTTTTTTTACATGGACGATACATTGGCAATTATTTAAGACAAGTACTGGAAACAATATAACACTATGAAAAATGTGTATTCATAGCTGACATTGAAAAGGTCTTTCATAAAGTACGAATGGAATTTATATATAAATGCCTGGACTATTTTAATTTTGGAGAATCTCTTATACAATGGGTTAAAGTTATATATAGTAACCCTAGGCGTAAAATAGTAAATGATGACTACGTTTCAGAAAGTTTTAAACTGTCAAGAGGTGTGAAACAAGGTTGTCCACTATCGGCATATGTATTTATTATGGCGATCTAAATGTTAGCTGTTAAAATCAGATCCAACAGTAATATCAATGGGCTAGAAGTCCAGGGCTTTAAAACAAAGCTGTCATTGTATGGTGATGATTCATGTTTTCTTTTAAATCCATCATTTGGATGGATTCCCTCCACAGCCTCATAGATGATCTACATCCTTTTGTATCCCTTTGTAAAAACCTAATTATAATAAGTGCACTATATGACGTAGGGTGCACTATATGACGTAGGGTGCACTATATGACGTAGGGTGCACTATATGACGTAGGGTGCACTATATGACGTAGGGTGCACTATATGACGTAGGGTGCACTATATGACGTAGGGTGCACTATATGACGTAGGGTGCACTATATGACGTAGGGTGCACATATTACGTAACTTTTACATTACCGCGTAGTTTAACAATAGAATGGCCCGACAGTGAAGTGGACATACTTTGTATTCATATCCGAAAGAAAGAAATGATCTCACTATAATACATTTGAATAGAACATTTGCCAAATTAGATGTGATTTTGTAACCATGGAAAGGACACCACCTGTCTATTTGTGGGAAAATCGCCTTGATGAATTCTTTAGTCATATCCCACTTTACCCATTTACTTATGGCCCTGCCTTCACCTAATGACTTGTTTTTTAAATGATATGACCAAAACATATTCCACTTGATTTGGAACAGGTTTATGAACCGATTTTCAATTAAAATTATTATATGAAATTCTTTCAACCAATAGAATGTTATACAGTGCATTAAGAAAGTTTGCAGACCCCTTGACTTTTTCCACATTTTATTTGGTTACAGCCTAATTCTAAAATGTATTAAATTGTTTTTCCCCTCATCAATCTGCATACATTACCCCATAATGACAAAGCAAAAACAGGTTTTTAGAAATGTTTGCTAATATATAATAAATATCACATTTACATAAGTATTCAGACCCTTTACTCAGTACTTTGTCGAAGCACTTTTGGCAGCGATTACAGCCTCGAGTCATCTTGGGTATGACGCTACAAGCTTGGCACACCTGTATTTATTTAGTCTCTGCAGATCCTCTCAAGCTCTGTCAGGTTGGATGGGGAGCATTGCTGCACAGCTATTTTCAGGTCTCTCCAAAGATGTTTGATCGGGTTCAAGTCTGGGCTCTGGCTGGGCCACTCAGGGACATTCAGAGACTTGTCCCGAAGTTACTCCGGCGTTGTCTTGGCTGTGTTCTTAGGGTCGTTGTCCTGTTGGAAAGTGAACCTTCGCCCCAGTCTGAAGTCCTGAGCGCTCTGGAGCAGGTTTTCATCAAGGATCTCTCTGTATATACAGGCTGTTACATAACAAAATGTGAAGGGGCCAAGGGGTCTGACTACTTTCCGGAGGCACTGTATATATGGGGGATACAAGCATCCCAGCTCTGCAGATTTGGCTGTGAAGAGACAGAACCATTAGATCAATTGTTTTGGCACTGCCCATATGTAGCTTGTTTTTGGTCGCAGGTTCAGGAATGGCTGTTCAATGCTGGGTGATTTGAAAAGTCATAGTCAATCGATCAATAATATAATAATACTCTTAGCAAAAACATCTACCTTTAATTTACGATCTGTAGAAACTATAGGAATAGAAAGGTTCAAAACATTTGTGAAACTTCACATTACAGTGGAAAAATGTATGGCAGCTAGAAAACTGGATGGTTTTCAGAGATAGATGGGATGGGTTGAGTGTTGCTGAAGGGTTGGACTAAAAACAAAAAAGAAAACTAATGTAAAATATACTGTCCGTAAAATGTATGTTATTATGTATCAGCTGGAATTAGAAGCCTAAGTGTTGTTGTTCATTAGTTTACTCCATTTAGAGGAGGGGTGGTAAGGTTAGGGGAATATAATACAAAGGGAAAATATATTTAAACAAAACAGTATATTTAATATATATATATATACAAACACATATATATTTGGGGGATTGTAAATAATGTACCCACTGGGGCTGATAGGAGTGGAACCCGGTGTGATCGTCTGAAATAGCCCATCCCTAGACACTGCTGTGCGTGAAAAGCCCAGGTGGGCGGCCGGCCTGTGGCGTGCCTGGCATTCACAGCTCAAATATTTTTGCCCATTCTAATATTTAATTGAACAATAACTGAATGCCTCAATGCCTGTCTGCTGGCTTTATATAGCAAGCCACGGCCACATGATTCACTGTCTGTTGGAGCAATCCATTTTAGTGAATGGGGCGGTGTACCTAATAAACTGACCATTGAGTGTATAATGATGCAAAAGGACAATTATACTGAACAAAAATATAAACGCAACAAGTAAAGTGTCTGTCCCATTTGTTTTATGAGCTGAAAAAAAATATCCCAGAAATGTTCCATACAAACTAAAAGTTTATTTCTCTAAAGTTTTGTGCACAAATTAGTTTACATCCCAGT